>NC_140580.1:152957869-153215130 GCF_964204655.1 Triturus cristatus
TCAGCACCAACACAGAACCACTTCAGCATCTGCGCACCACTGCCTCAGTACAGCACCAACTCAATATCACTCAGCATCAGCTGAACACCACCTCAGCACCACCTCAGAACCAGTGCATCACCACCACCACAGCATCAATCAGCACCACACAGCATGAGCACAGCACCAACTCCTCATCAGTGAGCCACCACCAGTGCAACACCAACTCAGCATCAGTGCAGCACCAGCGCAGCGCCATCTTCGCATTAGCACAGCATCACCTGAACACCACCACCTCAGCATCAGCACAGCCCCATCTCAGCATCAGCACAGCACTACCTCATCCGTGCTGCAACACCTGAGCACCAGTGCAGCAGCACCACCTCAGCATGACTCAGGTCCACCTCAGCATGACTCAGCACCAGTGCAGCACCACCTCAGCATTAGTGAACCATCACCAGCACATCATCACCTTCACACTAAAGCAGCCCCATCTCAGCAGCAACTCAGCACCAATACTGCACCACTTCAACATCAGCACAGCATCACCTCTGCACAGCACCAACTAAACATCATTCAGCACCGTCTGAGCACCAGTGCAGCACCACCACCTTAGCATGAACCAGCACCTCAGCATCACTCAGCACCACTTCATCATCACCTCAGCATCACCTCCTCATCAGTTCACCACTGACAGCACCAATACAGTACAACATAAACATCCGCACAGCACCATTTCACCATCAGTGCCCCACCACCAACGCAGCACCACCTCAGCATCAGCAGAGCATCACTTCAACAAAGCACAAACTCAGCATCACTTTAGCACCAGTGCAGCACCACCACCTCAGCATAACTCAGCGTCACAGCGTCACTCAGCGCCACCTCTGCATCACTCAGCACTACCTCTGCATCACTCAGCACCCCCTCAGCAACACTCAGCACCACCTCAGTTCCATGCCACACAATTCAGCCCCACACATTTCCAGTCCACACCACTAAATTTAACACCAAATCACATAATAATCCAATCCACACCACACAATTCTACATCGTGCTACAACATTTAACAGCACAACACATAATGAACTGAACTACTTAACACTCCACAACACACAATCCCACTCCACATAATGCCACGACACTGAATGTCACAATTGCTAACCATTTATTTTCCCAGCACACCCCGCCACATAATGCCACTACACAAATCCACTCCACACCACACAATTCCACACCACATAATTCCACAACTAACTAATCCAATCCAACCCATATAGTTCTACTACATACCACATACATACACTCCATAACACATAAGAAGAATACATTGCCATTTACAATGCCAATAGCTCCAACTCAAACAAATGCTAGACCGATTGCATTTCCAATGCTTGTTCTACAAAGGCTGGACTTGACATGCAGCTGTTTTTTTCTCTCACACACTGATCTCATAGTATTAGTGCAGAACTTCCACATTGATTCTATCAAGCAACAGAGAGTGTGCCATATCCTGGCACAGGAGTCTGCATCTAGTTCTCAGTTGTTTAATGCTTGAGAGCACAGCTCTCTGCTTAACATATTCTACCAAATATACAGAGAACTGGCCTTAGGTCAACCCAGCCATTACCTTCTTTTTCCAGTCCTCTTCAGTCCTTGCTTACAGACATCTTGGCTCCTCTTATAGGATTTGTTCTCTCTCACCATCATGCTAATGACTGTTTGAAGATGCTTCTGTTGCAGTGCATGAGGTACTATTTTACATCTAAAACCTACACTCAAGCACCTCACTTCTTGTTGCATTCAGTCCTTTCTTTCACATATGTCCCCTCTGCTTCTCCATGTCCTCTTCCTAATTGCACTCTGATGACCCTCTCTCTTTGGCTATAGTTCTGACACCTCCCTCTTTCTTGATCTATTATGAAACCCAATACCTACCTTGCTTTTCTGCCTGTCCTAGTCACTCCATCTCCCCACTCAGGGTCAGTTATCATCATCCCCTTTTTGTATTTGCTTTGTTCTGCTTTCAGCGGCTGTGGCTCTGGCCAGTCTCTGTGGAGGCAAAGCAACAAGGAGGAGGTGACAGAGACACCATTAAAACAGCAGTGCGAGAGGCTCAGTGCGTGAGCACCAGACAGCTCTCCTGCCATATTGCTGGTCTCTTATGTCTCTCTTCTGCTGGGCACTGCCAAAGTGAATAGCTGTGCATTCCATTCACAGTTATAACCTAGACCTTTTGGCGTTGCCAATGCTTGTTAAATGATACCACTCACTTCCTACCTCATTTCTGTCTTCTCTTCAGATCAGACTGTCATTCAGTGCCTCTACTCTGCTGTTTTCATTGGGGTACACAGAGCAAACAGAATAAAAACAGCAATGCCCACACACAATGTACATGAATTAAATGGCTAAGTAAGTATGTCAAGCCATCAATATAGAACAAATATCCCACAGCATCGTAGGCAACGAACAGAACATAGTATGCTCTGTGTTAGAGCATACTCCCTCACTAGGACCATAGAATGCCTCATTGCCACTTCAGCGTCCAGATATGTTGTTCCCTAAGAGACTTTATTTATTTATTTTGAATTTTTTATAACAATTGAACATGACCCTTGCGGGTATCAGAGCGCTGTACCCAAGGCGAAAGCATGAATAAACTCCGTACAATATAGGTCAACACTGTGAAACAACAAGGAGTACACAATAAAGATCAGTGAACCTGGTAATGGGCCACACTAGATCAATTTCTCCTAGAGTGCAAAATATTTCCTGTAACAAAATAATCAAAAATGAACTTGACACAACATAATAAAATAAATGACAAAACTGTAGGGTGATGTCCCTAGGGTAAAATAACAATTATCAACCAATCATAAAATAAATGGAGAATGATATGTTGGGATAAATGTCAAATCTGTCAACATAAGTACATGCAAAAGAGAACACGATGATGCCATTAATGATCAATCAAGAAAATCCATTTGAGCGCTACAAATTCTAGGAGCAAGGCCGGAGAACGCACGTTTGTATGTACTTGTCTTTTTAAATTTGGGAGGTTTCAATAGTAGTGTGGACCTACTTCTTAAGTTTCGACACGAGCCAGAAAGAACAAGCTTGTTCGCCAGATAGGCCGGCATGTTGTAATGCAAGGCTTTATGCGTGAGGCAAGCTATTTTAAAACGAATCCTCGCTTCAATAGACAACCAGTTAAGCTGCAAAAGGTCAGGTGTAATGCGATCGTGTTGTTTGGAGCCTGTGATGAGCCTGGCCGATGCGTTGAGAGTGGCTCTGAGAGGGGCCAAGCTCGCTTTAGGAAGCCCCGCAAGGGTCACCAGACCATATTCAAGACATGAGATCACCAGGGATTGTATTGCAGGCTGTATGTCTTCGGGTGGAAGGAAAGGTTTGATTTTCTTGAGGGTGTTAAGATGAAAGGTGGCACCCCTAATAGTAGCACTGATGTGAGCTTGCATATTAAGGTAATTGTCCAAGGTAATGCCTAACAATTTAGCGGAATCAACCATGTGAGGGGTGCAGTTAAGGGCAGTGAGGTGCTTTAGTCAGTCCAGGGTAGGTGCAGAGTGATTGTGGGAGGCAATCAGCAGGAATTCAGTTTTGAGGGTATTCAACAAAAGATTGTTCTGGGTTAACCATTGTTGAGTTTGCGAAAGAGTCTCATTTAAAGTTTTAATGTCATCTAGAGAGGAGATCTTCAAGTAAAGTTGCATGTGGTAATGAATGTTAGACTGGTTCAGAATGACAGTGAGAGGTTCCATAAAAAGGTTGAAGAGCGTGGGCGAGAGTGCGATCCTTCCGGAACTCCAATCCTGACCTGGGTACTAGAAGTAAGGGACTGGTTGAGTTTAATCCTTTGTTTGCGGTTATGTAAGAAAGAGGTAAACCACTTTAGGACCGGTCCCGCTAGACCCATCCTACGTTAAAAAAGATTAATTAAGGTTTCATGTTTGATGGTGTCGAATGCAGAAGACAGGTCCAGAAGGATCAAAAGACAAGGGACATTTTGATCAAGGGATTTCAGGGCGTCATCCACAATGTGCTTTACTGCAGTTTCAGTACTATGCCCTGCTCTGAAACCGGATTGATAGAGGTCCAGTAGTTGAAATTTCTCTATATGGTTGCAGAGCTGCTTGTGGACGCATTTCTCGAGTAGTTTGGCTAACGTCATGATGCTGGTGATAGGTTGGAAGTTGTTAGGATTAGATAAATCCAAGTTGGGCTTCTTAGGGATGGGTGTGACTTGCCCAATTTTGAGGCAATTAGGGATGCTCCCCTGCAGGAGAGATTCATGAATAATCCACGAGCAAAGAGGTAGAATGGCCATGTTGAGGTCTTTAAAAGATTTAGCAGGCAGTGGATCATAAAAGTGATTGGCTGGTTTTAGAGTTGCCATATCATGGAGTAGTTCTGTGCAATCTGGCAGGATAAAGGAATTCCAAGAAGCGTCATTTTTGGGAAAACAACCTAGAAAAAAGAAGACTGCCGAGGGAACCACAAGCTCCGCTGGCGATGTGGTGAGGATTAGAGGCAGCACCATGGGAGTGACAGGTTGCAGCTCCAGTTCAATTTTCCTAGTTTTTTCAGAGAAGTGCACTGTGAAGTCCTCACCGCTAGGAAGCGGAGTCATGGAAGACAGGTTTGGGTTGGAAGTGTGGTTTGCTTGCTGTTTGATGATTTCAAATAGCATCTTGGGTCTGTTTTTCGCGCCGTCCAGCTGCACCCTGAAATGGTCAGTTTTAGCAATGGGGATTTTTTTTATTGTAGGTGCTTCTCATTTTCCTTAGCTGATAGAGGCTAGACGTGGAAGGCCCGTTTCTCCAGATCCTCTCTGAAAGCCTAAGTTTACGGCATTTGTCATTTAGGGAACCATAAAACTAAGGTTTGGATTGTTTGAGAGGAATCTTCTTAAGTTGTGTTGGCGCAATGGTGTCAAAGATATTAGCCACAGTGCTAATTTAATGATCAGAAAGATCATCCAGGTTGGTCATGTTAGGGGGAGGCTGAAGTCTATTCATCGTGATGGAAGTAAGAGCATTGATGTTGACGTCTCTCATGTTGCGAGACAATTCTTTAGTTTTAAGAGGTTGTCCCTTTCTGCTAGTGGTCTTTTCCAGTATGTGGAAGGCAATTTGATGTTGATCCGACCAGTCGCAAGGTAGGATGTCACTCATTTGAATGATATTGTCTTTAGCAATAATCAGGTCCAGGGTGGCCCCTTTGTAGTGGGTAGGTCACTTACAGAACTGAGAGAAGTTGAGATCGGAGAGGAAAGTCTTAAAGGAGCTGACTAAAAGTTCATTGGCGTCATTCCAATGGACATTAAAGTCTCCAAGTAAGATATGGTATAGTTGATCCGAACATGAGCTAATGACCTCCATGATTTGCTCTATGAAGAACAATTTGTCCCCTGGTGGATGGTAAATTGTGTGAAGCACACAGACAATCTTGCCCTTATTCCAAATTTCTGTCATTAGTAGCTCACAGGAAGATAGCAGAGCATTCTGAGATTGCTTTATGGTTAGGCTCAAGCGATGAATGTAAGCAATGCCACCTCCCATTTTCCCCGGTTGATCACATCGGATAATGGCATCATCAGGCGGTACTAAAATGTCGAGAACATAGGAGGAGGAATCGTTGAGTCAGGTTTCCGTGAGAATCAATAAGTCAAATTCTTGCGCTAAGATGAGTGCAGAAATGTCAGCAGCATGTTTCACAGCCGTTCTGCAATTGAGCAGCATCTAATTAATGTGAGGGGAGGTGTTAATCTCTTCAGTATGAGTAGTAGTTATTTGGAGTAGGTTTTCCTTATCAACCGATCTGGAGTTGACCCTGGGTTCCCTGTCAGGGTCAGGGGAAATAGCAGGGATGTTATTAACGGAGTTAGAGGAGGCGAAATACCCCGTACCACTGTACGAGAATATAAGAGCAAGGGTGTCTTCAGCCGACAGCTGAGGCTGAAACCTATGAGGTCTGGAGTGATGATTAGGCAAAGGCCTGGAGATCCACCTGGAACTAAATGGGACTCGGGAAAAGGATTGTTCGTCCCCATCCCCGAAGACTCCAGGTGAATTGCAATGCACATTCCCATGTGGAGGGTGTAAATTCCATACCCTCTCCATCTTCACAGAGAATTGTACTAGGGACTGCATGATCTCTTTGACAACCAGGAGATCCTGCTTGAGGTCAGCGAACTTCTCCTCAAGGTACGGACCATTAAAGCACTCCTCAGCCGCCCCAGTAAGAGACGAAGGGTGGGATCCCGAAGTTTGGAGGGAACTGGAAGGTCTAGTAAGAACTTTACCGCAATTACAAGGGGAGCTAGAATTCCGCTTGAGCGTGGATTTGTTGTCAACCAAGGATACACTATCAGCAAGATATGATGCAACTGGGAGCTGCGCCGGACCGAGGTAGGGCTTGGTAGCGGCAAGTTGGTTTCAAAACAGGCAATAGGAGAAGCACATGCTGCAGAAACAGGTTTGAAAGGGTTACACAGAGATGGACTGGGGCCAGCGGCTAGATCCAGCGCCCTAGAGGTGGGAGTGCCTGAAACTGGGGGAAGAATAATAGGGTTATCATGGTTAGAAGTGTAGGGGGTGTGATGCACAACCTTGTATTGTTGGAGCTAACGGATCGACCAGTGGGTAGGGCAGGTGACGCAACATTACACGTCAGCAGGGGGACAAGAGGAGAATTCCTGGGAGCAGCCCCTAGGTGGAAGGCTCTCGGATCGGTACTACCAGAGCCTAAGGGAGTACTAAACGGTATGTCAGTGATAGTAGTGTGCATGCTAAGCGTGTCCTCCGTGTTGTTGGAGCGAGCAGAGCGGGACACAGGTAAATGAGCAAGCTTAGCATTGTGGGCAGAAGAGGCGTAAGGTACAGACAGTGCCAGTATAGAGGGTACGCCCATAGATAGGGCTTGGGATATAGAATTGAAAGAAGTAGAGGTGTACGTTGCAGAGGGTAGAGGCTGAAGTCAATTTATTAAAAATGCTTTTAATCCTCTTAAAGATATTGTCAAAGCGTTTGAGATTCCTGTCCGTAGCTTGAATAAGGATGTTCCCATTATTATATAAGGAGATGGTCAACTGTGCCTTAAGGGCAGGGGAGGGTAACGTGGTTAAGCAAAAACCGTGCAGAGTTTTGACCAATAGCTTGATTCTCAGCATAGAAGTTAGAGTCTTTCTCCACTGGGCTCTTCTGTTGGTGTAGAAAATGAGGTCGGTCACCACAGAGCCCTTAGAGGAAGTAAATGTGTCTGATATAAGTCTTTCCGGCCAGCATTTGAGGAGATTGTGTTTGAAGGTCTTTTTCGCTTTCAACGATAAGTTGGGGGGGGTAGATGATCTTACAAGCATTCAGGCCTAACTGGGCAAGGAGGTCAGAGGCGCTAGCGGTACGTAGAGACATGCTGGTTAGGTCATAGATAGCGGTGGAGAGATAGTTCAAGTAGGAGTGCTCACTCTAAATAGAGGGGGTAAAGTAGACTGAAGGAGAGAGATTATTAATAGAGTAAACTGCTAATTGCAGATGAGAGCACTCTGGGGTGCTAGCCCCTTTCCAAGATGGCTGCCACCCCTGACAACATAGTTAAAGGGTTCTCGTGGCAAGCTTAGTCCTATTTTTGTGTCCAGCGAAGTTCAAGTAGATTTGGTCCTATGCTAGTTTCAGTAGCCTCGAGAGGCCATCTTGATCCCATTCCTAGAGAGGTTCATGGAAAAGCATGCAGATGGCACCATTAAGATGGTGGTTAACAAGTCAGATTGTGGGGCTTGCAGATAGCCCCACCAAAATGGAGGCAAACAGGTCAGACTGTGTGAACCCCAAAATGGAGGATGAGAATTCACCTCCTACACACTCAATCGTCCAAATGCACACAGGGCGACCAGTCTCCTTCAAAGATGGCGCACAGCCCCGCAGAGTGAAGTCTTGTGAAGAGCAGAAGGGGGAGCAAGGCATCCAGCACTCAAGCCACTGGATCGCCTGCAAATGCAACAAAGCCCCACAGAGAACCGTCCGATCCAGGCCCAGGTGGGGCAACCCCACGAAAGAAGGCCCAGGCGGAATGCCGACTGCAGCTCCCAAATCGGAATACACGTGGCTCCTCACACTGCCCCTCAGCCGTCCCGCACATCAATCGCAGCAGCAGCACTCACATCATGCTTCCAATCCGGAGACCCCGACCCCCAGTGTGACTGCAAGATCCCTGGTCAGAACACCCTCAGGCACCTCACCAAAGAATGACAGGCGGCGGGGGCGGCGGCAAAGCTGGACCAAGCTGACGCAGCAATCCAGTCCCCGGATCCACACCGCATCAAGGGCTCTCCCTCCTCAACCGCAGCACAGCCACAGGAGTCCTCCAGCTGGGCCAAAGGCAGCCACGACATGGACCCTCCCACTCTTATCAGGCCTTCTCCTCACTCACCGCACAGAGCCTCGGGCAGCATCAAGCCTCATCAACTCCGGTGGAGACCGGGCTTCGGCCGTGACAACCTCCGCAGGCACTCCTCCAGTCCAGGTGCACCGGTGACGAAGTCGAGGCCGACTGCGGAAGTGGGTCTGTGTAGGAGAATTCCAGGCGGCCGGTGGGATGCAGACCGGTGGGATGCAGCAATTCTCCAGCAGAGCACTTTTACGAAAATGTATCCGTGAGTAGAATTCAATTATTCCTAGTTGCCGTATTTCCTAGTTAGGCTGCTGGTTTTTAGTCTGTGGATGGCAGGGTACAGCGCAGGATATTTAAAGATTAATGATCCCCACCCTGGGAGCTTCCCCCTGGGGCTCCAGCTCAGCGGCCATCTTGCACGCTTGGAGTGGAAGGATGTCCCTATTAGCAATGGATGGAGTACAGCATCGGTATCTATATGAATAAATGCTACAGATCCTGGCAGGTTTTTCTTTTGTGTGGCAGAGAAGTCTTAATGCACAGAATTCTATAGGGAACTTGGGAGCAACAGAGGACAACGGTGTCTTGATCAACCTTCCCCAACTTACTTCACAGACTGCACTGAACTCTGTAGATAAAGGAGCCAAAGTGCTTTTCCTTATAGACTCTTCCTTTTTGTCTGTGCTCACTTCCAATAGTAGAGTCCTTGTTCTGCCACAGGAGTGCCGGGGTGTTAAGAGGTTTCACTGTGTGTGGTCTGCGGTGATCATGGCAATCGCCATCTTGGCAACATTTTCAAGATTGTATCCTGACTTTTCTTTTGGCTTTAGTGTCATGCTAAACTAGCATGAACGGAGAAGTCTTGGCCTGTCTCTAACAATTTGAGGTCCAGGACCTTTCCCATGACCTGGAGAGGTGCATGCTATCACAGAATTCTGGTCCTGTCATAGGTGCATCACGTAAAGCAGTGGTGGCAGCATAACATGTTTTATGATTATAGCGTGACCACACCTTTTTGACCTGTCTAGAGTAAAGGCCTGCTGTTATGTGAAGATCCAGAATTTGCAGTGACATCCCTTGAGCATGCCAAGTGCAGGTGTGAACACAGTGAACGTGTGATACCTGCATAGTACATGACTGTGTGGGTTTGTGTGTGGGAGTGAGTCTAAATAAGAAAATCCAGTAGTATTAGTCCTGGCATCCTTGGCATGGTTCTCCTCTAACATTTTGTCCTCAACCCTCCTGTTTTGCCAACTTCTTTCTGCTGGTTTTAGGACTGCTGACAAGTGCTAAAGTGCATGTGCTATCCCCTTTAAACATGGTGAAATTGACTTACACACAGATAGGGCATGTAATTTTAAGTTTTACATGTCCTGGTAGCGTAGAATCCCTAAATTCATTTTTCACTACTGCAAGGCCTACTTATCCCATAGAATAACATTGGAGTTACCTTATTACATTTAATAAGCTGTAACTTCCAATTGGGAACAGGTAGACCAGTTTAGTTTAGTATCTAACAAATTTAATTGAAAGCCGTCTTTAATGATAAAGTGAGATTTTTAATTACAATTCTGAAAGATCCACTTTTAGAAAGTTGGTATTTTCTTGTCCTAACCATTTGATGCCTACAGCCTGTTCCTGGTTCACATGACTAGGTGTAGCTGCCAGTTGGTCTTTGTGTATTGCTCCCAGACAGTGAGACAAAGGGAAGTAGGTATTGGCAGGATGGGCGATTCTGAGATCATTAGGGGAGGAGCTCTCACCTACCACACTTGCACATCACATGGGCTCAACCTGAGCACTCTCACAAAGGGTTTTAGTCTTTTGTGAACTACACAAGCTGAGGCCATGACAGAGAGAAATGAGATACCTGGCACCACATGGGGGTGGAAACCCCTACAAGTTTCCTCTACATTAAACTGGGCACCAGGTATAAATATTGGACCTTTAGACCCAACTCTTTAGTACACTTCTGGACCTAAACTCTGCCAGGAATAAGTACTTCTGTGCGGCTGAAAGGACTATCACTCTGCTGGATTGCTGCCTTGCTGTGATGTGCTGACCTGCTGCCCTTTTGCCTGGGTGAGAAGGAATGGGCATGCATTTCTAAACCCAGGACACCAGAGTGACTCCAAGGGTTAGTTGGCTCCTGATCAGAAGCATCAGGTGGTGCTACCCCAGTCCTGGGCCCTAAGAAGTGGGCCTGAAGGTACTCTGCCAGACCATCTGTGGATTAAGCAAAACTAGTGCATCTCCCACAGAACCGGCGCATCACCCTCAGAACAAATGCATCCCCTCTGCTGTGTGATCTTCCCCAATGCAAGGACATTGCCTCATCTCCATGCAAGGACATCACCTTGCTCAACGCAGCCCATCAGAATGGCTGCTGTGTGATGCATCTCCACGCAAGTACAGCGCCTCGCACTGTGCAGCTCCCTGAAGCTCCAGCAGGCCTTACTGGCTCCCTGTTGCCAGCCTTCACTCCACCGTGGTCAGCCTGAACTTGTGACTTTGTCCCGGTCCGGCAGGACTAGAAAACCACAGTTGAAGCTTCTTGATTTTTGGCAATGTTTTCACTAAAGTCTTTAAAGTTGCATATCACTGGTTCTACTGCCTACTGATTGGATTTTTGTTGTTTTGGTCATCAGTCAATCAGGGTTTGTAAGGCACAGCTATTCACCTGTGAGGGTCTCAAGGTACTGTGGGGGGGGGGGGGGCTGTTCATCCGTCTGCGCTATGGTGTTCAGTTGAAGAGCTAAGTCTTGAGGTCCTTCCTGAATTGGGCCAGCGACAGGGATTGTCTGAGGTGGGTCAGCAGGGTGTTCCAGGGCTTGGCGGTGAGGTAGGAGAAGGATCTTCCTCCAGTTCCTGTCTTGTGGATCCGAGGGACGATGGCCAGGGCCAGCTGGGCAGAGCAGCCATGTCTGGTGGGGTGTGGAATGAGAGGCGGTGGTTCAGGTATGTTGGTCCTGCGTTGTGGAGGGCTTTATAGGCATATGTGAGGAGCTTGAAGGTGATCCCTTTGTTGACTGGCAGCCAGTGGAGCTCTCTGAGGTGTTCAGAGATGTGGCTGTGGCGAGGGATGTCGAGGACCAGTCTGGCTGTGGCGTTTTGAACATTCCGAAGTTTTCTGAGGAGTTTCTGTGTGATGCCGGCATAGAGTGCGTTGCCGTGGTCGAGTCTGCTGCTGATGAGTGTGTGGGTGTTTTTCTGGATTCGGTGGGGATCCAACTGAATGTCTTTCGAAGCAGGCGGACGGTGTGGAAGCATGATGAGGCGACGGCGTTGATCTGATGCTTCATTGTGAGTGAGGAGTCTAGTGTGATGCTGATGTTTCGTGCATGGTCTGTGGCGGTGGGCGGGGTTCCCAGTGTGGATGGCCACCATGAGTTATTCAAAGCTGAGACCTAGGACGAGGACTTCAGTCTTGTCCGAATTCAGTTTGAGGTAGCTGCTCCAGGTGGCAACTGCCTTCATTCCTCTGTGGAAGTTGTTTCTGACGGTTGTTGGTTCATCAGTGTAGGAGACGATGTTGAGTGCATAGTTCCTGAAAATGGTCGCGAGCGTGGCCATGTAGACGTTGAAGAGGGTAGGGCTCTGGAGGAACTCTGGGGGACTCCGCAGCTGATCTCTGTGGGTTGGGGAGAAACAGAGGTAGTCTGACTCACTGTTTTCATCCAGTGAGGAAGGAGTTGATACAGTCCAGGGCCTTGTCACGGATGCCAGTGTCGTGGAGTCTCTTGATTAGGGTGGGGTGGAAGACGGTTTTCGAAGGCAGCTGAGAGGTCCAGGAGGATGAGGGCTGCAGTTTCGCCTCAGTTGAGGAGGGAGTGTATGTCATTGGTGGCGGCGAGGTGTGCAGTCTCTGTACTGTGGTTACTCCTGAAGCTGGATTGGGAGATATCCAGTACGTGGTTTGCTTTAATGAACTCAGAGAGTTGGTTGTTGATGGCCTTCTCAATGACCTTGGCTGGGAAGGGGAGCAGGGATATGGGTCTGAAGTTCTTGAGGTCTGTTTGGTTGGCGAATGGTTTGATCTCGGAGTGTTTCCAGGTGGTGGTCTCAATGGAGCAGTTGATGGTGTGGTGAGCTCGGGGGTGATGGGGATGGCTGCTCTGTGGAAGCTCCGGAGTGGATGCTCTTCATGGTCGGGTGAGTGTCGTCAGTGGTTAGCGGGGTCCAGTTGAGCAGGATCTGGTGGGGTGCAGCGTGGTTGGGGGCTCAGGTGTCGGGCTTGATGGGAGGGTCTTGGGTGTCAAAACTATCATAGATAAGCCTGATCTTTAGGTAGAAGAAAGTACAGAGTTTGTTGCAGAGGTCTTGGGAGGGTGGGACGTCCGTGGTCTCGCTGTTGGGTCTGGCGAACTCCTTGCTGATGCCGAGGATTTCTTTATTGTTACGTAAGTTGGCGTTTATTCTGCCCTGGAGGGTCATTTTTTGAGTGGTTTTGAGGAGGAGGTGGTGTGTGGTGATCGTGGCTTTGAAGGCTGTGTGGGTTTCTGTGGCTTTGTTGTTCCTCCATATCTTCTCTAGTTGTCTGCAGGTGCCTCTGGACTCATGGAGGGTGGGGTGAACCAGCTAGCTTTCTTGGAGTGGTGCTTGCCGGGTTCCTTTTTAAAGGGTGCCAGAGTGTTGACGCAGTTGGAGATCCATCGGTGAAGGTTGTGTGCTGCGGTATTGACATCTGAGTCTTTCGGCGGTGGTGTAGTGCTGAGGGAGAAGGTTAGCTGTTCCTTAGTGACTTTGTTCCAGCTTCGGCCGGGGGGGGGGGGGGGCGGTGAGGGCGATGGTGTACGATGGGCTTGGTGAAGGTGAAGTGCACGCAGTGGTGGTTGGGCCAGAGAAGTTCAGTGGTTTGGTTGTAAGTGACTTTTTCTGGCGGAAATTGGAGTGTTGACTAGCTGCTTGAGTCCTACATTGGAGAAGTTCTCCAGAAGGGATGCAGTGCTCTGTTCATTGGGTTTGTCCAGATGGAAGTTGGGGTCGCGAGTAGTATGTGATCGGTGGATGCAAGAGCCTGGACGGCCATGAAGCCGATGATGGCTTTGGTAAAGGGCGGTTGGGGTCCAGGTGTTCTGTAAATGAAGGTGCCACGGGGTGGTGTTGGGTTTGGTCTGGATCTGGAACTGGAGGTGTTCCATGGTAGTCATTGGCTCGTTTGAGTGGGTGGTCAGGCGGAGGGTGTTTTTGTGGATGACAGCGATGCCTCCTTGTGGTCGGTTGGCGTGGTCCTTGAGGGTGATCTTGATTGTATTACTAAAATGTACTCTATTATTCTAAATTGGTGTGGGATTTATTAAGTGTTGTGTTTTCACTTTATTACTCTTTGAAGCGCTGCATAAATACTTTAGACATTGCCTCTAACTTAAGCCTGACTACTATGTGCCAAGCCATCACAGGGTTGAGCACATGGTAAATTGGGATTTGCTTGTGACTTTACCCTGACAGGGATTGTGGTTGCTGCTTGAGTAGGGTTTCATCCCCCTCAACCGGTAACTCAATTTCTAACAAGTGGGATCCATTTAGAATCCATTTTGGATGTGTTTGGCTTAGCATGGCACAATGGAGCATAAAGACAACTTCCATAGTCAGTGGAAGACTATTCCCTGCATTCCTGTGGATACAAAAATGTAATGAAGACTTTGTTACCAAAAAGCTGCTGATTTGTTCGTCCTTCCTATTTGGTTTATGGCAGGGATTAAGCTTGAGACTGCAGTTTCTGCTGTTTAAGGTGGGGATCTTTACAGGCTAAGCCTGCACTCTTGTCTGTCCATGTGTACTGCTTCAGGAAGGCTGATGACAGCCACGTGCACAGATCTTGGACTTCACTGTGCTCATGTTTTGGATGTTTTGGATACTCCTGCTTGTAGTAAGCCCCAGTTTTAGCTGCTGTGAAAAGCAGCATCCTACACCAAGGCTGTTTCTGGAATGCAGCTTGAGGGAGGCACTTGAAAGACAATCACCCCAGATGGGAGGAATTGTGAGACAGTGGCTCCACGACCCTTGTCTAGAAAATGTGCATGAGAGTGAGATGAAAAATCACCCCCTTTTGTTCCAAGTTCTTTGTGTTAAGAAAGACCGTGGTACTCATTGTGCTCGAAGAACTGGTATGGATATTGTACGCTAGGACTTCAGACTTTCCATGCAAACTAAACCTATGGTAAAAACATTTGAACTGAGTCACTCCTCTAAACCCCTGTGTGATACAGAGACTTAGTCTGTACCTGTGCTTAATTCACTCCTCAACCACAGAATACTGGGGATTGTAATTACTAAATTCACTGGGTGTGGACAGAATACTGAAAAGAGTGATGTAGTGTTTACTGAGATCAGAACCAGGGATATAACCCTATGATCACTACTGTAAATGGATAGTGTAGTATTTTGTTCGGCGGTGTGAATAAAGTACTTGCTTACAAAAAATAAGCACCGGGCTGGAAATTAAGTTATTGTGTCTGTGGGTCGACTGCTGAGTTCTGAGCTCTGCCTCCTACACCTACCCCCTGCTCACTCTCCCTACCCTGAGAGTCAAGTGCAGGAAGTGGTGTACTTGGCCCAGGTTTCTGAGCCACAGTTGGACGAACTCCAGGACACGTGTGGCACATGCCCTCAGTCACCACGGTTAGGCCCAGTAGCCATTGTCTGCCCTGTGGCTCCCCCTCATCGGTTTGGCCCCCCCTTAATGGGGTCTGACATGTGTATATGTGCTTAAATACTAATGGATAGCATGAAAAGCATATATTCTGGCTACCAGGAGTGCACTCTTCATCACAATGTGTACACCACCATGGCATGTAGATGTTAGATACGGCTACCGTGGCCTTGAGCAGATGCTATCAGAGTTCCGCAGACATGCGCGCTTTGGTGGGCAGAATTTCAGGTTCACAGTGTCTCCAGATGTGGCCACTGCAGATGTGTCAAAGATGCCACATCAAATGGCTGTTACTGGTGGTGTGTACCACAGGAGAGCATTTGTTGCCTGTGTACCCTTTCTGTCTCTTCTCTCGTCGGAGAAAAGCCTTTCCTCTCCTTCTATTGCTGAGTTGAGCGCCAGGACCTTCTGATCTCAGCTCAAATCACTTTGCACGCCTTTCTGTTCTTGGCCCATTTCCTGACACACTGAAGCAACCTTTTTTTGTTTTTGCATATTTACATAGCGCGAACTCCACCCGAAGGTATTGGAGCGCTTTACATGAACACCGTATTTATATTACACATCCAGGCGCGGGGAGATTAAGTGATTTACCCAGAATCACAGGATGTGGACGCGACCCCGAGGTTCGAACCCTGGTTTCCAGCACCAAAGTCGGCAGTCTAACCGATTGACCACATCCTCGCACACCTTTGTTGCGTCTGATAGAGTGCTTGAAAACAGAGCTGCAATGATAGAGTATGTCTTGACCCTTATGACGCTTCATTAGTGTCACAGTGTATGTGCCTGGTTTCCAGGGTGGGAGCCATTAAGGACTCCTGCCTGGAGCAGCCGGTGGTCTGCGGTGTGCTTTGCCTGGAGTGTGAATACGCTGCTGGTCTGTGTGATGGCAGAGGTTGCCGGGAAGGCCTACGAGAGAGTGGGTGGTCAGTTGGAAGTCTAAAGGAGGGTCATTTTAAGGTTGGAAATACAAGGTAGACCGGGGCCTTTTCAAACCCCACAATGGGGGTTTGAGCATAGATATCTCGACTGCAACGTGGATACATTTATTTATTTATAAAGTTTTATATAGCGCGATCATGACCACCGATGGTATCAGAGCGCTTTACAGATTATGCAGCAAGGAAGGGTATAGGCAAACATACGCAGTCAGGAAAGCGAAAAGTACAACATTTAAAAAATGTCCAGCAATCACACCAGCAAAGCCTCTGGGCTACAAACATGGAAAATGGAGGCTACATTAGAGCTGACTGTTTTCAAGTGCAGACAGGAATACACAAGGAAGCAACATAAAGCTTCATTTGTTGTGTGTTTTGCTGACTGGGTCCACAGTTCATGTCGATGTTAGACTGATAGCAAATAAACCGATGAATAATTGAAGTAAATGAGTTACCTGTCTCTAGGAAATAAGGATTCGTGAATCTCCCTTTGAATATACGACAAAAGTCCTAAAATCTGTAATGGTGCAAAACAATCTTTCACAGAAAGGGGTAAACCTGAATGGTTTAGGATGGGAAAGGTCCTCCATGTGAAAAAAAATCACATTTTGTTTTGCTATGTGGAGCCGAGAACTCACCACGTCAAGGTTTGGAGCCAATGTTTGTCTTGGGTAGAAGACAGCTGTGCACTTGCTGTGGGTCCTCTACAGTGGAATCTTCATAGAGATGGGCCTTAGGGACTTCCGCACCATCTGCATACTCTCATACAGATGGCGTGACGTGTTGTTTCTGTGCCACAAACCTCCTACTTGAATGGAGTGAGAAAAAATCTAGTTCGGCTCAAGGGTGTAAAGAAATGTGCTTATAAATCTTAACGCGGCCAATACGCTGTTTCTGTTCTTCGATAAAGAGGTCTTTTGGTAGGAAGACCACTGCTGTGATATCACAGGCTGCAGCAGAACACACATGTGTACGTGCAAAGAGAATGAAATGTAATCCGAGAAATGTAACCAAGGAGCGGGAAATACAAAAACATCTCAATGTGCTTCACATCCAGATTAACTTTATCACATATGAGGCACTAAGTTAAACATCATTTTATAGGGCCCTCCCTTTTGTATCTGCATACTTTGATAAGATAGCAAACATACATTTGCTATATGCTTAAATGCATTACAATGGGACTTTGGTCAACCATAGATTTCATGTTTAATGTGTCTGAGAAAAAAGTCCCGGCTTCCTACACTTCTACAGATTGAAGTAGGAGTAGAGGCCCTGGCTAAGAAGTCAAATGCACATACTTTTATGGTGAGGTCACCTCTTCATGTTATTTGACAGGTATGATCCATAAAAATAAATAATTTATGGTTTAAATGTTTTTATTAATTACAGTGATCGAACAAAATTACGTACACATAGCGATTAGCAAACATTGCAGAGATATAACCACGGATCGGGTCATTGCTATACTTCATATGATCAGTGTGTGCATAGCTGAATAACAACCTTGGCCAAAAGGAATTCCTGAGTGTAAAGGAGAAAAACACAAGCTCCAAAAAGCCCTCTTCCCCTGAGCCCCATCCCTCCCCCCCCCCCCGTGCTCCGCGTCCTCCCCTAAGCCCTGCCAAACCCCTATCGCCCACCGCCCCCCCGGAACCTCTGTGATACGTAACAGCCTGAGGTATCTGGGGCACGTGACTTCCCTAAATTCTGAGGCCAAGAGCGACAAAAAGGGCTGCCACAACTCCCCATATCTGTCCCCCTCTCCTGCCATAGTTAGTGCTAATTTTTCCATACCCAGGACATACCACAAACGATGCAACCAGCCTATGAAGGTCGGTAATTGAGGTGTACGCCAGTGAGTGAGTATGTTTTGTATAGCTGACCCTAGCGCGATGGCCATCTGACTGCCCCTACGTGATTGCAATGGATAGGTCAGAGGATTGGGCAGCCCCAAGATTACATAGGCTGGGAAGCGCGGTATCTCCGTCTCGAAGTGTTTGTCCACTTCATCCAACACCTGAGTCCAATAGGGTTGGAGATGTGTGCATTCCCACAACACATGAACTAGACTGCCCACCTGGCCGCAACCCCTCCAGCACGTCACCTCCCGAGAGCAGTCCATCGCGTGTAAGCGCTCCGGGGTGTAGTACCAGTATGTCACAATCTTCGTAAAAGTCTCCGTAAGCTCCATGTGGTAAGCAGAATGCTGAGCCCTGTAATAGATGTCTTCCCATTCTTTGTGACTCAGTGTTCTTCCTAGTTCCCGGTCCCACCGTTCTCTGCCTGGGTTATATGAGTGTTTGTGTTTAATTTGCACTTGTTTATAGAAATCGGAAATGAGGTGTTTGTCTGATGTGCGTGTGATGAG
Organism: Triturus cristatus; assembly: GCF_964204655.1. Lineage (NCBI taxonomy): Eukaryota > Metazoa > Chordata > Amphibia > Caudata > Salamandridae > Triturus > Triturus cristatus. The sequence goes on from NC_140580.1 coordinate 152,976,216, forward strand.
CCATCGCTCATAGGGGGAGAAGCGTCTATCCGCCTCGGAGCGGACCTGTGGCTGGAGCGCCCAGTGCCTCAACCTCTCTGTCTCCGGCAGCCCGAAGTCTCTCTGCACCTGGGTGAACGAGTGCACCCCTCCCTCCCCATAAACATGATACAGGAACCGACAACCTGCAGCTCTCCAGCCCGCGAAGGCGGCATCTTTCAGTCCGGGTGTGAAGTCCGGATTGCCTATCAACGGGGTGAGCGGAGACGGGAAAGATGTGTGCTCGTGAGTGAGGTTAGTGGCATCCCACACCTCTAGAGGGACCCGCGTAATATAAGAGGCATACAGATTAGGAGGCCTATGGGGTTTGCGTAAGAAAGGAATTTCCTGCAAATGTCGCGCCGCCACCGCTTGGTCTTGAAACAACCAATGTTTCTCCGATTCCCATCTGCTCCATTCCACTAGATATCTCAGTTGAGCTGCCTGAAAGTAGAGTCCAAGATCCGGAACCCCAAGTCCCCCAGCTTCCGGCGCTAATGACACCAGCGCTCAGCGCATTTGTGGCTTCCGCCCGTTCCAAATGAACCGGGCCAGGTCAGACTGCATCGTTCGAATCCACCCGACAGGCGGACGGAGAGGTATAGTGCGAAAGAGGTAGAGAATCTGTGGGAGAATGGTCATCTTGACCGCCGCAACCCTACCTAACCAGGAGAGGGGTTAGTGCCACCACCTGTCGAGCTCACGTCGGACTCTATTGCGCAGCAGTGTATAGTTCATGTGAACCACTTTAGAAAGAGATGGGGCCAATTGAATCCCTAGATACGGTATCGTGTCTGTCGTCCAACGAATGGGAAGCCGGGTTTGCAAGTAGTCTCGGGTGGAACGTGATAACGATAAATCCAGGGCTAGGGATTTCCCTGCATTCACCTTGAACCCGGCAGCCCGAGCAAAAGTGTCCAATTCTGCCCAGCACGCCGGAAGAGCGGACATCAGATCAGCTAACGATATTAACACGTCGTCCGCGTATAGACTGATTGTGTGGACGAAGCCCCCGAACCGTATCCCCGTGATCTCCGGGTTTTGTCGCATCCTCTGAGCCAGGGGTTCCATGTAAAGGGCAAAGAGGAGGCGCGACAGCAGACACCCCTGCCTCGTGCCCCTCTCAATGTGAAAATGAGAGGATGTGCAGCAATTCACCCTGACCGCAGCTGTGGGGAACCTTTAACAATTAAGGACGTGCGTGCGGAACCGGTCACCTATTCCTGCCCTCTCCAATACCTGTTCCAGAAGGGGCCAGTGTACGTGGTCAAACGCCTTTTCGGCATCGATGGCCAGCATCATAAATTCCCCCGGGACCCGAGTAGCCTTCTCAATAAGATGCAAAATCCGCTTCGTGTTATCTGCCGTTTGACGTTCTGGGATGAAACCCGCTTGATCCGGGTCCTTGAGGCATGGCATATGGGGGCTAAGGCGGGTGGCCAGTATCCCTGTGTATAGTTTAAAATCTATGTTAAGGAGGGATATTGGGCGGTAAGATCCGCATTGCGAACAGTCTTTCCCGGGTTTGGGAATTACTGCTATCGAGGCCTCCAGGTGTTCGCTCGGGATTGCTCCCTGAGTAGCAAAGGAGTTAAACAACCGAGTAAGAATCGGAGCGAGCAAGGAGCAAAACTTCTTATAATAAATAATTTAAACAACGGCAGTTTACATGTGCTCTTGTAGTGCGGGTTTGGTCAGGAAAGGCTGGAGAAGGTGTGATGGTTCATTGTATTGTACTGCAGCATTTCTATAGTGCTTATTACCCCTCCGTGAGGCGCTGACACGCTTGCCCACATGCACGCAAGACCTTGTAGGGTGTGTGCTTGGAAGAGCTTTGCCTTTGTTTCGATCCTCCGTGAGAAGCGTTTCCATGTTATGTGTGATAACCACTGAGGTGCAGTTATCGTGTTATGGTATAGAGGGCTTGATAGAGTAATGGATGAAGAAGTGTGAAAGACAGGCACGGAGTTTAGGTAAGCTGTCATCTTTGAGCAGCTCTGCAGGTTGCTTTATGGTATTTTCTATGGTCATAGTCCCCTTAGTTGGTTACTGCACTGGATTGTCCATTCTGAGATTTGTTTTTAAATTTGAAGGTCCTGCTTAGGCTGAGTTTCCTACTATTAATACTTCCTTGAATGAGCCTCAATCTTGCCCATGCCACCAATGGAATACTGACCATACTCCACCCAAATCTCTGGGCCTAGAAATGAGAGTCATGCCAATGACAATTAGCAGGTTTAGGGTAAGCCTGGAGCATCCAGATCAGAGACACCAGCATTGGACAGTAATGTCCTCCTCATATGTAGAGCCGGAATACCAGTACGATATTCTTGCATGTGAAATTACTGATACTGTGGGTATAGATCAATTCAGGATGTGGGAATACTGCTGGATTTGAGTATTCCCTCGAGGGTGCCCAAGCAGTTAGGAATTACTGGGGAAACCAAGAAACTGTCGCAAATTCTTGTAGTAATTTCTTGATATTCAGCCCTTTCCCAGCCATACTTTTGTAACTGGTGTAATGGCCAGGAGGTGGGATGGATTCTCTTCTGACAAACTGAGTGTTAGTTCACAACACCTTTGGGGAGTTGGAATTTATTGTGGGTCAAGGCTTTAATTTGAGTTCCAGCATCCTTTGGTGGCCAGCAAAGTTTTAGTGGCTTCTGGCAAAATCGCAATCCACACTGCTGTAATAACTATAACTCAGATCTTGTACTGCTATGGTGCTGCTGCTGAAAGGGAATCCACTACCACTCCTTTGGGTGTAAGCTGTAGAAGAAGAGGAAAGGTTAAGGCCAAAGCAATTGTTCTCGGTAAGACCTGTTTATCGCCCAGTAGTATTTTTCAAGGCTAACCCCGATCTTAAAAGAAATACAAATCTTTATTTTTTATGTTCAATCTGTATTTTTATGAGATTGTTAGGTTTCTTTCAATATTGCTGATTCGGCTGCTATCTCACATGATGAGAGTCCTGTACAATACGGAACATCTGCTTCAAACCAGCTTTTACTAACCTAAATTTCAATGTAGGCTTTAATTCCAAAAGAAACCCCAAAGTTAGGACTTCAGACCAATGGTAAATGTAAATGTTTCAGTGCTAAAGATAAGCTGTAGGTACATTTACATATGCAGAGTCAGTCAACTGTCATTCATTTCTAAGTAAATCTTGCAAAGCAAATTATTGTGCCTTATATTGTGTATTAAGCGCTGCTTATTCCAAATCCAGGCATAGTGCTTCTACTGGGGTAGATTCGTTCCAAGTGCATATACCTTTCAGAATGTTGCATTCAGTCTTGTTGAAATATTCAAGGCATGACGTTTCTGCATATTCAATCAAGCATAAAAGTGTTGGGTGTATGTTTGAAATATATACTGTAGTTAGTGCAGAAAAAGCCTTATACCCAATAAATCATTAGAGCGATTGCAAACCTTCTCCTGGTGCCACTTCCTTCACCCTCAGCTGGGCAAAATGTGCAAGCTTGGCCACATTGTGGTAAAATGTCATACCAAGGTAAACATTGCGTGGCACAGTTTCTATTTAATTTCCATTTAAATGCAGAAGAAGAAAAATATAGCTTTTCTATTTTTCAAAGTGTTTTTGGATTATAATCATAATGCATCAAGACTACTTCGTAAACATGTCAGGGTTAAATCCAAAATAATCACATCATCTGCACACATCAATGTATTTGAAGACTAAGAACCCAATTTTATGTGAAATTTTCTGATACCTTTTTAAACATTTATGGTAAATCATGCATAGGTAGGGACAAAAAAAGAGATGGCAAAAGGCACCCTTGTCTAACCCATTTTTTGCATCTATTGTTTTTGAAAAAGGTCTATATATACCCCCAAAAGTACTCTACACCATGTGTTGTAATGTAGTGCAATCACCAGTCTTAAGAGGTGACCCGTTCCTATGTGATACAAAAATATCTATCTATCTATCTATCTATCTATCTATCTATCTATCTATCTATCTATCTATCTATCTATCTATCTATCTATCTATCTATCTATCTATCTATCTATCTATCTATCTATCTATCTATCTATCTATCTATCTATCTATCTATCTATCTCTCTCTCTCTCTCTCTCTCTATCTATCTATCTATCTATCTATCTATCTATCTATCTATCTATCTATCTATCTATCTATCTATCTATCTATCTATCTATCTCTCTCTCTCTCTCTCTCTCTCTCTCTCTCTATCTATCTATCTATCTATCTATCTATCTATCTATCTATCTATCTATCTATCTATCTATCTATCTATCTATCTATCTATCTATCTATCTATCTATCTGTACGTCCGTATATCTATCTATGATAAACAGATTAGACATAGGTTTCAAACCGCTCCTTTTCCTTACTCATATTCTAAGAACTACAATGATATTAATGCTTTCTTGGAGAGCCACGATGGGGGAAAGTCTAAGGCAAACTAAAACCAAACTATCTACGGTGACACTATAAGGGCAAGCAAAGTGCAAATAAGGAAGGTGCACGGATGTGCTGTAATTAGATATCACAGATCCACCTCTTAGGTGCACTTTCTTTGCATTGTGAAAAGACGAGGGGTATCAACATGTCTTTAAGAAGGGGAATACTTGCAAGTGTTGCTACCGAAACGCTGCATCAACAATGTCAATTGTAAAGATTGCCTCACCTTTACACGACCACCATGATGCAAGAACATAGTCTGTCCAATGGTAACTAGACTTGGACTGACTCGGGGGCATATAGTATATAAGAGGTGTGAGTGGGGTGTGTGGCTAGTATGATTACGGGTGACTATAGTTTTAAAATTAAATGGAGACTACTGGCCTGGTTTATAGTATAGGGGCATTTACTCTGTCCAACCGGGTGGGGAGGTTATTACATCTGTCGGCCAGATGGACGAAGATCCACAATATTAGAGATCACTGCCGGCCATATATTTTTTGTATCACTATTTTATGTAAATAAGACTTATTAAGCCTATTTAGACATTTGTGATACATTTTATGAACCAAATATCCCTTTTTTCAGGAAGAAAAAAACATTGCAGGGATTACCCTTATTTAAGGTCGGTGCATGGTGCTATATAGCAGTTTTTGGGTCGAGCCTGGGCAGCGCATGCGCTGCTCTGTGAGGCATGCTGTATTCAGGTATGGACTTGAAGCTCTGCCCATTTCTTGCCCATCTTTTCAATTGGCTCCTGTTACTGTCTTTTATAAATGGTTGCTTTTGATTAATAAATAGGCTTAGTAGTCCCTCCTTAGTACCACCTTGTCTGCATTTGTACCCTCCCATGAGGACTGGACTTTTCACTTGTGTTGTTACGCGGTCTGTTTTATCTACAGTCTGTGAGTACTATTTTCTTTAATGTCTTTATTCTAGCTGCTGTTGGAGGTATGACAGGTTCTCCTTAATCCACCCTGTTTTTTTGACAGCGCGGTGCCCAACCATAGATGCTGCGCTTTATCTTTGAAAAATGCTCCCTGCACAGCGCAGCACTTCTGCACGCGCTATGCTGCTTAATAAATGCTTTTTTTTTTGTAAAAGTGCCCCATCCATTATAAATGACAATGCCTTTTATTTGTTTTAAAAACCAATACATAAATAAAAGGCATTGTCATTTACAGTGCCAATAGATCAAACTCTCGCAAATGCGAGACCTATTGCATTTCAAATGCTTGTTTATCTTGTGAATATTGAAGTAAATGATAATTTTGTAGCAGTATCAGCACCTAGAGATGTGTGTAAGAATTTATCAGTAGAGTATTATTCGGTTTTTTTCCCTATGCCTATATGTTAGGAGGCCAGCATCTCTTTGATATTAATGATTTAATATTGTACCTCCACAACTACTTACCTGGACATCGTTCTGCACTTTTATATCTTGTAGTCAATATTATTCTAGGTAGATATCTCAAAGTTGATACTACGGTGCCGCTCCAACCCCTGTCTTTAATGTCCCTCTCTTCCAATCTCTTTCCCACAATTGGCCCTGGGCACAACTACGTTTTTCCTTTCATGTTCTTTGCTCTCTTATTCAAGATGCTTTGTTTCACTGATAACACTACTAACACGACTGAGTCATGTAAAACATGATGTCAAAATGTGTTGGTGCTTCAGCTGGCTCTTTTCTGTATCAAAATAATTAACATAATTCTGGTATATCAAAATAATGAACATAATTCTGGTATATCAAATAATGAACATAATTCTGGTATATCAAAATAATGAACATAATTCTGGTATATGAAAATAATGAACATAATTCTGGTATATCAAAAAAATGAACATAATTCTGGTATATCAAAATAATGAACATAATTCTGGTATATCAAAATAATGAACATAATTCTGGCATATCAAAAAAATGAAAATAATTCTGGCATATCAAAATAATGAACATAATTCTGGTATATCAAAATAATGAACATAATTCTGGCATATCAAAATAATGAACATAATTCTGGCAGTGAAATGCACGACAACTGAGCCAACCCAAAGTTGTTGACCTGCTGCACTGCTTCAGTTTACCCGAGGCCAGCGATAGAAGGGAACGGCGCACGAGACCATAATATTCAAAATAAGTACATATTCTATAAAAAAAAAATTAGCCGTGCATTAGTAACAGCAAATGTAAAAACAATTGTGGTCACACACAGACCACCAGGGTGAACATCTTGGGTAAAATCTGTCCTCCACATACATGTTGTACAATGGATCGACTCCAAAAGCTCACAGGGCCCCCTCAAATCCCTAAAAGCAAGAAATCCTCCTGCACCCATCACTTCACCAGGTAGGATGTTACCCAACGTGTCAGTGTGTATAACAGCCCTTTTTAAGCGCCGAAAGGAGGTGATATGAGCGCTTTCACAGCTGTTTGCGTCATTCCTTTTGCAGGCCTTCCCAGCTCTTCAGATCACACACAGGACGCTCCTGGTTGAGTTAAATATTCTACAACTTGGTTACATTTACAACGCACTCGACTACTTTCAAGATAATCCCACCTCATATGATAAGACTCAGTTTCATCCACTCTGGGCTTGTATTGGCCACACCTGACCTGCATACCTGCGAATTTTGCAACAGTCTAATATTTCCGTGATCTAAACCATGATAGCAGCTCCTACTGCCTACACCGAATGACTGCTCTTTGCAATGAGGGATATTTTGAATGCATTCGGTGGTACCCTCTCAGGATGTTTCCAGCACAGCCCAGGTGGAGAAGTGTGGCTCAATGATTAGAGCGGTGGACCCTGATGTAGAGGTCTAGCCTGGGACCAGGGTTCAATTCCCCGCCTCGGCGGGTCTTGGGCTCAAAAATTCCATGGACCTGATAATTCTCGCCTCGGTGCCTATTCCAATCATGGAGTCCCACTCTGCAACTCTGGGCAATAGCTTGCTTAATCTCCACAAGGGCCCCCACAACGCTAAGGATACCTGGCCTCCACCTTGGGGGTGCCCAGGAGTGGACGCCTCACATGGAAAGCCAGGATGGGTTCCACAGCGGTATTCGTACAAGTGCCTTGAGACCCTTGCGGGTGAGTAGTGCACTATACAAGTATCAAATTTACATTTCACACCCTGCAATGCCTCTATTAGCCGCCCTGGATTTATAGAAGCGATGGAATGTTGGAGCCCCGCCACAAGCTGATTGGCAGTGGAATAGGCCAGACTCCCTAATGAGGGGTTGGCGAAATTATTTGTTTCCTTCCACCATAAGCACAGGTGATCGCTTCGCAAATCCACAACATTTTGCAGAATTGCTTGCACTTGCCATGGATGAAAAATTTGGAAGCAAGCAACGAACGTGCTGAAACCTTCCCACCCAGTTCATGGGCAGTCCGGACAGGTCACGGCTGAGCACTTCCAAGATTCCCTTGCTTCTCTGATTCATCTCAGAGCCAATTTTGAAAATTCTTGTAGCCCAATTTCACTCTGAAAGTTGGTCGATAAAATGGGTGAATTTCTCGACGTTTGCATTACGCAAAATGATTCCACTCAGCCCCTGCTATAACCAACCTTGCATCTCACTCGAAGTCCCTGCAAAATTACTCACAGCCTCAACATGCCGACAGTCCCGGCAACATGTTATACGGGGGCGAATAGCTGGGGCACGCTTTCATTGCCACATGCGTTAACATCACGACGTCTATATCTGGCAGAGGCATTCATGCCACCTTCACCCATAACCCTTCCTAATAAGAGGACTCCCAGCATCAGGCTGATCCTAGCTCGAAAATGTGCCAGTGCCAGCCCCACAACCTGTCTCTCCTAGCATCACAACGAAGCGCTGACTCGGATGAGCCTCACCAGATGGCACAGTAGGTATGAAAAGATGAAGAAGCAAGAAGCAAAGAAAATATATGCCATGTCTCGTTTATTTATTCATGTAAGACAGAGGCAGTAGGATAGATTTTGACAAGAAATGCACATAGTAACAGGATGCTTAGGCCAAGAACAGTTTGGGTGACTAACATCAACAAAAATACTGAGAAGGCATCACATACATTTATGGTATAGATATATTAAGGTCCTTTCCTATGTGATTTCAGAGTTTTCCGTTTGTATCTCTTCCTTGAGTGACTTTACAACTTGTACATTTGCATTTTTTTCTTGTTTATATCTCCTCCTTGAGTGACTTTACAACTTTTACATTTGCAATTTTTTCTGTTTGAATCTCGTATGTAACTCATGTAATCCAAAGTCCTCTTGTAACGCAACTGGTTCTTTTGTAAAGCGCTCTGACACCTTCGGGTAATGTTCGCGCTATATAAAATCGCATTAAATATATAAATGAAATAAATAAACTAAGGTATATTTATAGATATTTATATTGGGCCGCGGGTAAACAGATGGGTGATGGACACAGAAGGTGGTGGTGGTCCAGGAGCTGTCAGAAGCTCCCTGTAGTTTGAGATGTTGTATTTTTAGAGCAGTTATGAAGGCAGGAAGTGAGAAAACTAAACATAAGCCCTGGGAAGTGAGTACAACTGATGAGGTCCAACCAGCATAATCACCAGAACCTGCTGTGTGTGTCTCACAATAATTTCAGCCAGTTGGGGGGCAGTCAGTCCATAGTTTTGAAGCAATGATAAGTAGTTTATATAGAACTCTCTTTCTGGGTGTTAGCCATCCAGCCTGTTGACACTAGTGTGAAGTAGGGGGCATGTGTAGGAAGGTTATGGAGATTCCTTCCAGCTGATTTTGAAGTGCTGTCCGATGGGAAAAACGAGTGACGGAGACCAACTAGCAAACTTTTAGACCAGTCAAGTTTGCTGAGGACTTGATTTGTCAGTATGAAAGGGAATGCTGTGATGGATGTTCCAGATGTTTAGATATTGGTACCCGACAGCAGTAGCTGTGATAGTCATGAAGGACTCCAAACACAAGGTACGGTTGAAATACACTACACGGTTTCTAGCTGATGGTGTCAGCTGGAGTGTGGTGGAGTCTGTAAGAGGCATAGGTGCAGTCTCTGGAGGGAAGTAGAGTGTTTATGCCTTGAATTAATTTGGCATGAGAGAGTGCAGTACAATTCAGTGACAGATGGCAGACAGGCGATCTGAAATGTACAATGTAAGATATGAGGTCAAAGTCTTTAAAAAGTTGAAGATTTTGGGTATCATCAGCATAGACATGATAAGGGAGGCCAAAGAAAGAAAATATGTGACCTAAAGACGCAGGGCAAAGGGAGAAGAGCAGAGGACCAGGGACACCAACTGGAAAGGGAGTCAGTGGTGAGAGTAATGAACACCATGAGAAGGAGAAGGCAGCACCAGAGATGGAGCAAGAGAACCAAAATGACTTCTTTGTCAGTGACACCAAGATTAACAAGGGTAGACTGCAGAGTGGAATGATCAACCGCGTCAAATGCTGCAGAAAGGCCTAGGAGTGTGAGTATTGAGAACACGTGATTATAGGGGGCTGAGGGGATGTTATTGGCTCTTTGTGAGAAGGAAGTGTCTGCAGAGTGTAGGGCTGAGAATCCAGGGGCATATTATCAAGAAGCGGCGATAATGGGCTTCATAATATGCCCTGGAGAATTCCAATAGAAGCCCATGTTCACACCAGAACATGGGCTTCTATTGGAATTCTCTGCGGCATATTATCAAGCCCATTATCGCCGCTTTAGCGGCAGTTTTCTGCCGCTAAAGCGGCAATAATTTTAACACCGTGCTTGATAATATGCCTCCCAGATTGCAAGGGATATGCTAATTTGTGAGAAATGTGGTGGGTGTCGTGATTGAAACTAAGATATTCCAGGATTTTGGAGAGGCAAGGAAGTCGGGATAGAGTACTATAGTTAGACGGGGCTGATAGGTCAGCAGCAATGTTTTGAAACAGAAGTAATATGATGGTCGATTTAAAGCATTTTACATAATTGCTTGAGCTAATGGAGTGATTTTAATAAGAGCTCACACAAGATAGGAATCTGATGTGAGAGTTAGGGACCGGACATTCTAAGGAACAAAATGCTCAGATGGTGCACAAGAGATATTGGCAAATTTAGAAAGGCGATCAGTTCAGCAGGCGAAATAGACTTAAAGGCAGATCATTTATCAAAGGGAGTCTGAGCTGCAAGAGTGACATAAGAAGAAGAGGGTGGGTCCAATACTAGTGTAATGGGGTTATTCCTAATAGTGCCAATTTTAGCCAAGAAATAAAAGGCAAAGTCAGAAGCAGGGAGACATGGGATGGAGTAAGTGATATATGAGGTGGCGTTGGAAAAGAGTTAGTGATAATGGCAAGTTGTTAAAGATGAGAGCATATAGAGAAGAGTAAGTCAAGAAAAGTTGGATTTAGCTATGTGCAATGCAGCTGTAAGGTAATTTAGGGATCATTTCTATCCACCCTGATTACTTTTGTCTTATTGCCGTTTGTGGAGTAACATGTACATTTTGTATTTAATAGTGTTGACATTGGGTTAATTGAAAGGCGGGAATGGCAGGGGCCACTGGAACGTAGGACCATTAATGGTAGTGTCAGTTGAATGTAGTTCTGAGTGTGACGTTGAATCGATTGAATAAGGTAGAGATAAGCAATGGCTCATGTTTGCTATACATTAAGTGCAGGACTAAGAACATGGTTCTTTGAGAGTATTTTTTATTTGATAAGGGTCACGCGCTTCTTGCAATGAAGCGTCAGGCGGTGATTTTTGCAGTTTGTCCCAGTCCAACATTTTACCTTTTGAGTGTAAAATTCTCAGTAACTTTGGAAGCTTAGAGTAGGATAGAGCAGCCATGGTCACACCTTTACCAGGTCGACTTGATACTTTTCTCAGTTCACTGGAGACATTTGTTTTTCAAAGTCTCAGCTTTGATAACTTCAATTTCTTCACTCCAAAATTCACCAGACTTTCATTAATGGTTAGTCCAGGAGTTCAAGTTACTGAAGATCTCTTCATGAGTCCCACTCAAGTCCAGAACAAAATGTGGAGTTCCAGATAGTTCCTGGTATTTCTGGACAACACCACTAGTTTCCTTTGGCAATACATCCTTCTGTACTCTCCAGGCACAGGACAGAATTTTCACAGGAACAGATAATAGAAAGGTCTAGTTGGTCAGCTGGTTTTCTTCCAGTCCTGCCACAGCTTACTTTGCTACAGCGGCTTCTTTACTCACTAGGTACATTTTCGATGTTTCAAAGGTCGAGCAGGTTTCTCGGGCAGGACAGGACCTCCATGCCATTGAGGGTAAGCAACAGTCTAGCATTACTATAACAAGGAACAGATCCCTAGTCTCTATATTCAGGACAAAGCCAGTGACAAATCTTTACATGGACCACTCCTTGCTGAGAGTGGGTCAAACAGGGCAATGTATATTGTAAAACTAGCCACCGATCGATGGTGACCACTAAGCGATTCAAACACAAAACTTTCTCAGACACAGGTAATATTAGGTGTGGCTGACAGTAGGCCAGCCAGTAACATAGATGCCTTATTGTAAAGCACTGTAATTGAGTTCAGACAAACTATATTTAATAATTCAAACATTGATTAAGCTTTATAGGTAACCAAACTCAATCATTTAATTGATCCCCTCATAAGGGATTGCTTACAGGCTGCCCAAGTAGTTGTGATTGCAACAAATGATTTCAATCCAAATTTTACATATAAAGCACGCCTTGAACACTGGGTGCACAATACAGGAACTATTAAAGCATATGGAATATTTTTGGGTGCAAGGAGGAAAAGCTGTCTGCACTCTAGTACCCTATATTCAGGTTTCTTCAACTGTGAAAAATCTTTTCACACATATACAGGTGACTTACAAAAGTGTCCAATACAAAACCTTTGGATTAAAAACGGTTGTGCTGCTCAAGCAGAGCAAATTTAACTGAGGCCTATTAAGCAGGCTCAACTACTCCAGGGCTCCAAATATGAGGTGTCTGGAGCAACAACTGGGAGTGCACTGCAAAAAGGTGGAACTATACCTACTACTGGTGGTATTATCTCCACTGTTACTATTACTACTGTTATCACTACTATTACTGTTGCTCCAACCCGTGCTACTGTTGGCAGTAACACAATTGCTACAACTACTTATTCTTCTTAATAATGGTACAACAACTGCTGGTATAACCGAACTGCTGTTACGAAGGGTTCTAACTCTAACTACGACTGCTAGTGTAATGGGAACCATTATAACATAATGGGGTAACCCAAATACTGTCCACGGACCTGGGTATCGATTGATATAGAAAACAGTTGGTCCCGACTCGTTTATCATACAGTCGAGTTGTACTGACGTTTATGATTCGAAATACACATTAGATATGCATATGATTAGCATAAGGTCACAGGTACATACAAAGTTCTCAAATTTGCTCACCCTCAAATAAAGATGGCACCCATTATTTCTGGAAAATTAACTGTTTTTATTTTACAGACACTTTTCGGTAAACAAATTACCATATTCTATAGCAAGATGAGAGGTTGCTCCAAAAGGGAGAGAAAAGAAGCGTGCCCATGTGTGAGACAGATAATATGAAAAAGAGGGGAATCAAAATAAAGATACATTCAAGATAACTGATTGCAATTATTATGCACAATGAAAAACTGGTTATAGTTAGCAACAAGACCAGTTAATATGGGCCTGCCCCACATGGGTCATTCTTGTTGTCGTTTAGGATTCTTCAAATAGAATGAAGGGAGAGATATCATCTGTAGGTTGGGCAGCGTAAGGGTGGTACCATTCACAATTGGGAGGGGGTCCCTTGGGGACCCCTTCCCCTTTTCGAATGGATTAGCACCTACTTGAAGTAGGTGGTAAAATTCAAATGTTCTGCAACCACATCACAAAACATTCCCAAATACTGCTTTGATTCGGTATTAGGAAGGGACGCTCTGAACACGCCCCTTCCTAATACCGAATAGGTATGTATTTGCAATTCCAAATTGCGATTTGGTAATGTTTCGGAATTGCAAATCACAATTCATACATACCAAAATGCATTTTTTGCAGTCGCAAACGGCCAAATTGTGTCGTTTGTGACCGCAAAAATGCATGATACATATGCCCATAGGCAGCAAAATAGAAACAGAGGTTGAGTTCTGTATACAATATATGTATTAGATAAAGAACTGAATGTCTGATGATTGAGTGCAATTTTCAGAACCAAACTGATCACTCAAGCATTGCAATGCAAACAGTCCATAGATGGTGAAATAATACACCAAACAGCAAAGAGCCTTTGGTTAGAAATAAACACCCCTTTCTGTGAAGCCAAAGCCCACTCTATGTATATTTCAAAGAATTGATAGCAATACGTATCGCAGAAAGCTGTGATTTCAAGCCAGACCTAAAGAAGGCGACTCTGTGGTCCTAGTGCTTTACAGCTGATAACACTGTTCATTTACCAGCAGGCAGTGTAAAGGGCACCAGATGCTTGGGCAACATTAGTGTTTACTAAAGGTCATTCAGGCGTGAAAGCATTTTATAGCCTGATATCCAATCAGCAAATCAGCTCTTCGGTTCAGTTCACAGTCTTAGCAATGTCCTAGCAATAAATTCTCACCATTATCAAAGGAGTGTGTAAAGATTGTAGCTTTGTGCTGTGCAAAATCAGAAAGACCACGAAGTATACAACAAGAGCTAAAGTGATTTTCACAACTTTCTGATTCTCTGCAGTTTCTCTCTCACCACCTCTTGCTTTACTCCTTAGTTTACATACTACATACTCGTCTAGGCCTCCCTGGGTGGATTTACTCAGACAGCAGTGAGTGTTAAGGAAGTGAAATCGGGAACCCATGTACTTTGCCTTGAAAAAAAAGTTGCACACATATATTACGCCTGCACTAGTGACAGCTTTAGCTTCATGTAATCAAAGTCATGATTAGGCATTGTCAACGCCAATATGTTCAGTGTTGGCCACCGGCCTTTTTGTTTTGCCAATACTTTCTTTATTTTGTGATGTTTTTTGTAAAACGTTATTGTTGGAGGCTACTGGTCTTGGCCAAAAACAGTGGCTTGAGATGCACATATATATGGGTCTCAAAAAGCACACATTGCCACAGGAGTCCCTGGCATTGAAGGGGACTGTTGGTGTGTACTTTGTGAGGGAGAAGAGTGCAGTCACTCACAATGAAGCTAGCCAGTGGCTGAAGACCCTTTGCCCCATGGTGGTGGAGAGGGAGGGGTGGAAGAAACATGTGAATGACACAACAACCAACCAATGGATAACAGGGCTGACTTAAAGCCCCTCTAAATAAGGATATTAAATATAAGCTACTCTAAATACGTTTATTCAATATATAATTGTAGTAAATCAGGAATATTGGTTAAAGCCATACCTCCAAATGCATACATATATCCATACCTTGCTTGAGGGGCTTTGAGCCAGCCCTCAAATGTCGCTTTTGCACATTACAGCATATAGCATGGGGCAGCCCACTTCAGTCACTGGATTTCTTGCACTGTGAGTGACAGCACTATTTTCTGATCACTTGTGCACATCTGGTTTGCTCGTGTATCGTTTACCTGACTGTCTGCCATTCAGCCTGTCGTCCTGTGTGTCTGCCTGACCCCTTCTTCATTGGCGTGCGCTTCTCTGTATCTTCATGCATATCTGCTTGTCTTACTCCCTTGTCTATCTGTCTGTCTATGTCTCTGTATGCACTCATTTGCCTTTGTTTTTCTGTGCTTCGCTACTTCCTTGCATGTATGCTTAAATGTCTGCATATGTTTCTGCGTAACCATATCCATAACTAGGTATCCATGCCAGTCCCAGTCACTCTCTTTCTCTTACTGCCTTCTCCTCGCTCTCTCTGCCTCGCTCTCTCATTTCCCTCGTCACTTTTTACAGACAGCATCCCTCGCTCTTGCACGCCTCCTACCGCCGAGTCTCCACACTCTTCTTCCATTCTGCGTCCTTGTCTTGTATTCTTCTATTTCAGAATTTGAAGCACGCGGTCTTTCTTCCACTCTCACATACGGTTGTTATTTCGAATTTCCGTTTATTACCTCTGAACAGTTTCACGACTTTTTATATCAGAACAGACTTTTGGAATTTCAAGATATCAAACAAACGCCTGCGAACTCGAGACATGCGACAATAGAAAATGCGCGCGCCGCCCTCGCGGGCTCCCCCTGTCCTCTTACCTTCCTATCCTGGTGACGGCGCCTGTCAGCTCGTGCAGTTTATGGCACCGCTCAGTGTCTTGGAGAAGACGCTAATTGTCCTTCTTTCGCGACAGCTCCTGCCGAGGGACTGCGCCTGCGGGGACCTGCTGAGCTGCTTTAATAAAAGGTGCACATTGCACCTGTGGTGATCTTTGAGCTCCGGCTGCAATAGGTTCAAAGGTAGGCATGGCTTGATCAAATAAGAGTGCCAATGGGAGCCTGTGTGAATTGTCAGGGCTTAGACACAAGGATCTTGTGTAATATCTCTCAGGAGGAAGCATGCATCGGGCGTGCAGGAAAGCAGAACGCGGTGTTACAGTGGAGAAAGTCCGAACAGGTGCTGATGCAAAACACAGGCTTTATTCTTCCGTTTCAGGAATCACGTAAGAAGGTTTTAGGTGACATACCCCTCCAGGAGTTCCCTGAACAGGGCGCTCACAGCTCAACCATTCCATGCATTTCGCACCTAGAAATGGTGCACACTTACACAGGGCGCAAGCACTTAACAAGAGGTGAAGGGATACGTAGGTTTTAAATAAGGTACCGTTCTGATGAGGGCATAAGGGGGCACCTCCCCCATCCTGGACAATTTGGCGCAGGGCAGCTGCCCTGGAGTGAGGTTTGAAGATCATCAGCGCATGTGATGTCATCTGAGGCTGCTGCAACTTTTAGGTCAATGAAACTTCAAGCTACATCCAGGCATTGAACCTGAACCGCGTGATGCCTTTGAGTGTAGGAGCGTTTACAGCAACAGGCTCATTGGTTGCAGAAAAAGTAAAATTAATTCATTGGTTCAAGTGTAAAAGGAACTTTACTAGCTAATTGATTTAATTGCATGTGATTTAGGTAGACTATTTTAATGAGCACAGTACTTCATTCAGAGCATAGGAGACCAATGCTTTAGTCTTGTGCAAGGGTATTGACAAAGGCTCGGATTGCTCTAGTAAGGGACACATACCGTTACTGTGTTCCGGCTGCCATGGGTTTGGTATCACCTTAAACCTTTGTAGCCCTATGTCCAGGGTCATCTGTTTAGGTGGCTGGATGCAGCTCATGGTGCCCGAGAGGACCCACTGAACCCTCCAATTCTCTTTGTGGTAACAGATGATGCCAGTGCTTCTGGCTGGGGGCATATGTCAGTGTCCCTGAAGGTGCAGGGGCGATTGCCTGCTGAGAGTTGGAGGTCTTTCAACTGAAGGGGATTCAAACAACATGAGGGGGCACATTTCGTTTACACATTGTTTCCTCGGTCAACCACAGTTGATTCAAACAGATAATGCTGTTGCAGAGGAGTATACCAACACGCATTGTGGCATCAAGTACAGATCACAGGGCCAGGTTTAAATGGGCAGAGAATGTCATCCCTTCATTGATGGTGGCACATCCAAGGAGTGTGGACAATCAGGGGTGGATCATTGCAGCAAGGTGTTCCTACCTTCCCAGGGCTATTGTCTTTCCAAAGAGGTCTTCTGGGCCATCTTACTGAGATACAGCAACCCCAAGATGGACCTGTTTCCCACTAGGGTCAATCTTTCGGTGGATCAGTTCAATGCCCAGTTTTGCAAGTTTCTCCTGTGGGGGTGGTTGCAACAGTGGCACGTTGGCCTCTGCATTCCTTTAAGCATTTCCTTATTCCCCCTACTATCTCTGGCCTTGCAGAAAATTCTGAGTGATGTATCAGAAGGGATTGTCGTACTTCCTTTCAGGAGGGGCAGGGAATGGTTTCCCAGAGTGTTGACTCAAGCAGAGGAATTAGTGTGGATTCTCCAACAGGTTCACACTTCTTTGTTTGCCCTGGGCTTGTTCAGCCATAGCCCAGTGTTCTTCACAGTTAAGTGATCCTAATGCCTGTATATGAGTAGTGCTTACATCAATGGGTTTCCTTTCAGTCTTGGTGTTTGGATATTTGAGTGCAATCCCTTTCTACTTCTCCTCCCAGAATTCTGGATTCCCTGCTTGAGTAGTTCCTGGCCTGTTTCTATCTACTCTCAACTGGCTTCCCAAAAGGCATTGCATCATACTTGGGTGGGGTTGAGGGTTCTGGATCCTCTATTTCCTAATCTGTTGAGACACTTCCTCCTGCTGATAGTGGAAGGTACAGAGATACCCTGTTAGGATTTAGCGTTTATTTTCCATACCTTGAAGAGACTTTCCTTGTACCGCTGGATTTGGTACTTTTGGATCTGCAGTCTTATAAAATAGCCTTTTGAATGGCTGTGAATGTTTGCAGGGTTTGGTGGATTTGATTTCCCTGGCATGTTCTGAGCCACATCTACGTGGCCTTACGGATCCATTGATTTTAACACCCTGACCATCCTACTTGTCGAAGGTCCTGTCTAAGTTCCATTTGTTTCAGGAGGTGGTTCTATCTGCTCAGTCAAGTGAGGGTTTTCTCCCAGAAGGTGAATCTGCTGGATGTGGACATGGCTTACCTTGCGTGCGCTGTAGAAGTTTATGCCTATAAGGCCCTGTTATCAACTTTTTAAGAAAAGTCTTAAATCAGTTATCGCTACCTGAGTCGCTAGGTGTATATGCTCTTTCTTATGGCCTTAGAGGTATCTGGGCCTGTGATTATTATTATTTGTACTTATTTCGAGTTTTTATATAGCACGTACAAGGCAGAGAACATCAGAGCTCCTTACAGATATATCTATAGATACATGTGGCACGAAAGCATAGCAAATCATACACACGAAAGGGACAAAGCGAAGTTTGATCAGAATATCAAAGGAAACATAACTTCAAGATCTGTAGATGTGGAGTTAAGCATAGCAAATCTACTCTTACCTATTTACACTTACCTTTTCGATACTTTGGTCTTTGATATGTTTGTGACAATATTTTTGTCACATGATATTTTTCCTCTCGATATTCTGTGTTACAACTGAACACAGCTATATGAGGGGAAAGAGAAATGATTACAAAAGAATGTGTAGGGGGAAGATATCCAATTTACACACATGCATACATTATCCATGCAAAATTAATAAAGAAATACGTTAGATCAAACATTTTGTTACAAAAAGGATATGGCCATCACACTCAAGCTACTAATCAGTAGCAACAACATGGGGCAGTTCAGTGGGTACTGCCAGTATTTCAACATCAGTAGATTTGACAGAGGAAAGAAGGAAGACATTTTCTAAGAAGAAGTGTTTTAGTTCTCCTTTGTGGGCACCTAGGGCCAGATGTACGACCATTCCATTTTGCGTGTCGCAAATTGTGATTTTTTGTGACTCGCAGTTTGCGACTCGCAAAACGGAATGTACTAATGTGTCTTAGACACATTTAGCGATTCCCAATGGGGTTGCAAATGACCTGCCTCATGAATATTCATGAGGCAGGGCGCAATTTGCGAGCCCTTGGGAATGGACAAGAACATAGGGATAGTGGCCTCCCGGGACAACAGACCACCATGTGTGTGTTTGCTTTTAAATATAGCACCTTTTTTTTTTCAAATGCAGACTGTTTTCCTCAAAGGAAAAAATGAACAGTTTTGTTTTCACTTTTTTAGGGCAGGCAGTAGTCTGTGGGACCACTGCTTGCTCTCAAAAAATATTTTCACATAGATTCACAAAGGGGAAGGGGTCCCCTCTGGACACCCTTCTGTTTGCGACTGGATTACCACCTACTTGAAGTAGGTGGTAACGGCAATCATTTTGAGACCGCATTTGAGGTCGTAAAACACTCGTAAATACCAGGCGACTTGTCGTTAGGAAAGGACGCCCTTGGCACGCCCCTTCCTAATAGCAGCTCGCAACCCCTATTTTGCGAATCGGTAATAGATTACCGACTTGCAAAATAGGGGTGGTACATACCACCACCCTTTTTAGCAGTCTAAAAAGGCCTGTTTTTCCATTTGCAACTGCTAAAAAGGGTCATACATCTAGCCCCAAGTGAGGTGATGGTTGGAATGGCAGGTGTATAGCACTCCGTATTTAGTGAGAGCAGCCGAAAAGATTTAAGTGGGCCAGGATACTTTTTTGTTGAACCTGTCACTTTTGAAGAGGGTGGTGTTTGAGCTTCAGAGTTGCCCCCACCCCAAAGACCATCAGCTTTTGTATCATGTAATAGGAGTGCATGCTGTATAGTAGTTTGTGCAGTAGACATGCCAGTTCGCATGCAGGTCTGCCTTCAATAGGGACACAAGAGAGTGCAGAACAGGGGAAATCAATGCAGGTATTCCCTGAAACCAACAGTCTTGCAATATGAGGTGAGATTTTTTGTAGGGCAAGGTGGATTGTAGGGATACCAGCTAGAAAAACTATAAACGCATTTGTATAATCAAGTCTTGAAAATACCAGTGCTTGGATCACATCCTTAAGGTCCTGTACCAGGTTCGAGGAAGAAAGGTCTCAACTATTGATTGGCACTCCTAACCGCTGAATTGGTCTATTTCTAAAAATTCAGGACCTGATCTATACCATGGCCCCAGCCAGTCTACTGCCCTCCAAATTAAGAGATCACTATCTACTTTGCAGTGATCTCTGTGCCTTCACAGGATCTGCTGGCATGGCAGTTCCTGTGAATGCGCTGAAAGTGTTGTGCACAGCTGGTGGTTTCCTTTGGTGACCAGGCATCAAACCTTTTAGTTTTTCACAGATCTAACTAGGGTGGGTTGTCTGAAGCCCCTACTGAGATGGCCCCTACACTGTCAGTCCATCAGAGTACATTTTCAGATGGCGTAACCAGTGGGGGTACATCTATCAGAAAACTGATGGTCTGGCCGACTCAAAATACAACAAACGGACAGAGGGATTGGTAGACTGGATACTCTGCCTCATTTGTGAATCTAGTGTCCCATAGATTTGACATTTTCATTTATCAGGGGGTGCTACTAGTGTAATGGCAGAGTCTTAAAATGTCTGTGCTGCTGCTCTACAGACATGAAGCAAAATGAGTTGGAATTCATTTTGGGTTCAGTTTGAGATGATGAGCTGACATCTACAATTGTGTTTTATTGAGAATCAAAGTAGTCACGTTGATAACATCAGGCTAGGAGATCTTCAGATATCACTGGGTATTGTCCGCTTTCTCATGATATCACCCAAAGGTTTTAAATAAAGATTGTGTAAGTGCTATAACTGGCCCCTGCGGTACTCCTTGGGTTATAAGAGCGCAAGAGGAGAAGGAAGTGCAAATTTACATTGACTGTGAACGGTTGTGTGAAGGAACAACAAATGCAATTACAATGCTTGCCGGATCCATGCGATCTGAATTACGCAAGTCTTAACTTCGGGAATATGCCTTTATTATGCATGCCTTTACAACAAAATATGCATTGTTAAGGTAAGTATGGCAAAGACATATGCGTGGTTAAGACATATCAGGTAAGTGTAAGTACCCTGATCCCTGACCCCCGCTCTGAGTCATAAAATGGTCCCTCCAAGCCTCCGCCATGAGACCTAAAACTACCTCCTCCCTCCTAAAAACCAACCCCTTCCCCATGCACAAAAAACGTCCCAGCCCTCAAACCCTAAAAACGTACCCCAATACCTGCCCCCCGCCCTGAGCCTAAAATGACCCCCAAGCTCCCACCCTGAGACCTAAAACTACCACCTCCCTCCTGGAAGCCAACCTTCTCCCCGAGCCCTAAAAACTTCTCTGTACCCGAGACCTAAATATGACCCTGACCCCCACCCCTAAAAACTTCCCCGACCCCCCTAAGCCCAAAAAACTACCCTGACCCCCTGAGCCCTAAAAACTA
This sequence comes from Triturus cristatus, assembly GCF_964204655.1. Lineage (NCBI taxonomy): Eukaryota > Metazoa > Chordata > Amphibia > Caudata > Salamandridae > Triturus > Triturus cristatus. Next base: position 152,997,563 of record NC_140580.1, read on the forward strand.
CCCGCACCCCCGTCCGCCCTAAAACCTTTCCGACTCCCCATCCCTGAAAACAACCCCCAACCCCAGCCCTGAAAACTACCTCAACCCTTAAAAAGTATCCACCCCCCAAGCCTTGCCCCAGACCCACTTATCACACCGCATCCTTTCCCGATCCTTCCTCAATCCTGGGCCCGCCCATTCCAGCAGCAAGACCACGCACTGCCTTAACTACTCATATACGTGGTTAAGGCATATGCGTGGTTATGGCAAGCGTGGTTGCGCTTGCATTGGTCGGACATGTATGGCTGAGCCCATGTTGTTCCAACCGTTTCCCATAGTGACCTGTTAGTTAAACAAGACTTAAACCAGTCCAGACCCTTTTCTTCTAAAACAGGCACATACAGCTTATAGACCAGCAACATGCTCGCTTCTGTTATATTTAGTTTGCACAGACTGATATTCATCTAACCTTAGACATCAAAAATTGAGGCGCACACCTACATAATACGTGTGCCCCTCAATTTTTGAGATCTATAGTCCATACCCTTGCCTTTCACACCCATTCATCCTATACTGTTTGATAAAGTAAATCATGGTTGATGGTGTCAAAAGTGCTTAAAGATCCAGGAGAGACAGCAGGCAAGTTACCTTTGTCCAAATTGCACATTGCATCATTGATCATTTGCAGAATGATGTGTCTGGTGTTACAGAGAGCTGTAAAATGAAACCAGCAGTCATCAAGGAGATTATTTCCTTGTGCAGAATTTTTCAGTTGGCTGTTCTCACAACTTTCTGAAATTCTAGCTACTCAGGGTAGACGTATGACAGAGTAAAACATATTCAGACATCTAAAAGTTTTTTATGAGACGTGAAACGACAAATTGTTAGACAGTCTGGAAAGACTCCTTGGGAAAAAGAGAATTAATAATGTGTAGTCAATGATGCATAAGGTTGGTGCTCATCTCTTTGGCTAGATTAAATGGAAATGGTTCAGTGACATGATTGGAGGGTTTGATTTTCATGATGGTGTTATGCAGTTTCTTATAGGAAATCTCCTTAAAGATATACCAAATGTGTGATTTTCTTTCTGAAAGCATGATGGTAGGTGGTACAGTGTGACACAAGGAAGCTTTACTGTCATTGATCTTGATTTCTAAGGAGCAACTACATTCTTCATATTTCTTATCTGGTACATCTATGATGGTGGAGAATGAGCGTTAATGCCAGATGTAACCATCTTAAAGAGCTTCCTTGGTCAACATTTAGCCCAGTCAATTTGTGACTTAGTGCCTGATTTACATGTTGACTGAGAGGGTACTCCGTCACAATGGTGGCAAAGTTCCATTACCGACAACATTCTGTTCCGCCAGCCCGATTTAAAGTTAGGTGGACCATAGGTTTGACCATGGCAGAGACTACTCCTTCTCTGCCCTGGTAAAACCCATCTGATAGCCTGACAGAATAAGGGCTATTGAAGGTTTGGCTATATGTCAGCCCACCTAATTTAGATGGTAGAGCATACAGAAGATTTTCAAGGCCTGGCGGTAAGAAGCTTTGAAAAGTGCTTAGTGCTCCCATACCCGCTTTGGGATTTTCTTTTTGAAAATAAAAAAAGTTGTAAGTTTGATGTACAACTCCCTCATCTAGCCAGAGCTGTCTTTCAAACTTAAAATGCCTTTCATGGAATCACTGTGATGGCCGTTCCTGAAAATGTAAGAAATGTCCACAGGGGGAACTGACATCTATAAACACGGTGAATGGAGTACCCTTGTAGTAAGGCAGCAAAAGAAGATGAGTTATCCTTATAATTTGCACAGTGGAGATTGAAGCCTTTAGCAAAAATGTGATATTCAGTACATAAAGTGAGTTGGGAAGTTATGAATTATATGAAACATAAGACAAAGATGGTGTTTTCTCCCAGAGGGTGAAAGATGATATGATTTCTGGCATGTTTGGAAGATATGGATTTGAGCTCCACTGTAAAATATTGCAATGTGGGCAAAGAGCCAACAATCTGGCAAGGGATAGAATCAGAACAACTCCACCCCTGGTCTTACCTTTCTTCTCAAGACGGATAATTTAATAAGGTGGATAATAGAATAAAGAGGTCTCAGGTGGTTGAGGAACCTCATTAAGCCATGTTTATGTCAGAATAATCAGGTCAATACCCATATCATAAATTCTGTTGACAATTCCTATTCTGTGTTGGATGGAAGAGCAAAGGTTATGTAGAATACATCTGAGTTTGAACTCATAAGGAACAAAGATTATAGACATCTCAATATTTTTTCATTCACCTATTGTTTTAGGGACACAGGTATGCTGGGAGCCTCACCAGAATAGGAATATATATAATACATGGGATTCTGTAATTCCTTTAGAAATGGCAGTCTCTAATTGCTATATAATTGGCAACTTGTGGCGGACTCACTCGCCGATTATAAAGAAAAATGTCAGAACTTGACTATTATAATTTATAGCAGTTGAGTTCTGACATCACAATGCCTGCTGACAGTGCCATCAGCCGAGGTGAAAGTCAGGTCAGGACAGGTCATGGAGCATAAGTGAAGCAGCTGTTTAAAGCAGCAAAAAATATTGCTTTTCTATCTGCTGCTCTATTTTTAGCTCACAATGACAAGCAGAAAGAACATGTTTATTTTTTGGACTCCTTCAATAGTTAGAGAAAAGCTAGAATCATCCTGCATGTTTCTACACATTCAAGCTAGTGTAGATTTAAAAGAAGAAAAATATCCGTTTGCTACAAATAAAATAAAGTTTTTTGAAAACTTGCTTGCTCTTTCATGTGCAAGAGCTATGCACCCTGATTTTGAGTGGTTTGAAGGAAAGGTGATGGTGTGAGCATGTAGTATTTAGGATAAAGTAACCCATGGCGTACATGATAAGGATATTGCAAGTCTCCTCAGAGTTCCATAACCCTATAAAGAAACTCCTTGGGAATTGCACTATCCATGGCAGGGGGTATCTTATCCCTTATATAATGTATGTGTACTTTAGCGAATATCTCAAGGGACTTAACTTCACTGTGGAAGAGATCTTTGGAGCTTAGAGTCTCATACTTAGTCATCAACCCTTGTCTAAGAGAAGTGGTCTTCCAAGAGGTTTTAAGTTCACTGGGAAAAGAGATGCAGCAGTTTTATGTGATTGCAGTATATCGATAGGATAAGGGTAGGAGTACATGAGAAAAGGAAAGACAAGCATGGAGCATTGAGCTGTGGCTAGACAATTAGGAGAGGAGGTCATTTTTCATAGGCGTGACTTTGGGATGACTTTTGTTGCCAGGTAGGACAACTATGAGGACCATAGTTATGGAAAGATGTGGGCATGGTATGAGGTTTAAAAGAGCAGGAGATGCATAGAGAAAAGGCAAATTGTGAAAATACAGGGGACTCTGGTGAAGAAATGCTTTCTTCAAATCACTTAGAGTGGGGGAGGGAGTAAGTTCTCACACGTGAAAGTGTCATGATCCCCACGAACATGGGCCAACCAAGTTTGTTCCCCTAACTGCCAGGAGGAAATATAATTATTGTAACTTCTTTGGAGAAAAGAACAATTGGCAGGTGTGTCATTCCACTCTCTAAAAGGTTATGGTTCTTCAGGTAGGGTGTGTCAAGAGTCAGATAACCAAGTCAGAGGAACATTCATCTGCAGGGGATATTATAAAAAATGAGCCCCCCCAGGTTCCTTAAAACAGTAGGCACTCACAATATTTGGTATTTTACAATGTACAGTTATTTATTACACATTATTTGTCTACACACCCACCTTCACACACCAAAACACACAAACACACACACTCCTTAAAGAATTCGTTCGATCATGGCATGCAATCAGGCCAAGCTTATATGTAACATGTATATATTACCAGGAAAGTCATGTCACATATCACAAGTAAGTAGATCAGTCGTTGAAGGCATCCTTTAATGCATTAAGTGCCAGTTATATTTCTCAAGAATTTAATCTGAAGCCCCATTCACCATTTTCAAATGTACAAAAAGGAAATAATAGGTGTCTAAAATGGCGGAGTGAGCGGTCGCGCCTTTCCAGCGCTCCGTCCCCGCCCGATGTTTCAAACTTTTCACAGCAGCCCCTCGCCTGAATTTGCACGGTGGGGGTCAGCGAATCGTCAGAGGGTGCCCGCTGAGCATCCGGAGCCACAACTTAGCGTCAGACCCCAGATCGATGGAGATTGGAACGCCCGCTGCGGCCTGGCAAGACACGAGGCATCCATGACTGGGTGCGGTAGCAGGAGTGTGGCGACATTAGGTGCGGGCCAACGCCTGGGTCTGTCCCCGACCCAGAGTGACTGTTGTCTGCTCCCTGGGCTTTCGGGACTACCACAACAGCTGCGAGAAGTGGAGATGATGCCTCCCCAGTCTGGTGATCTGCACAAGAGCGGCCTACCGGAGGGCCGTCACCTGCGGTGCTGTGGCGATGAGTGAGTATCCGCCAGACCCGACCACCGGAGGTAATCTCTGCTGTGGCGCTTGCCTTCCTGCCATCCTGCTGTCCTACGCGTTTTTGCCCTGGCGATCCATAGAGGGGGGCGGCGAGAGCGGTGTGAGTGGTGATACGGATGCCCCTGTCCTTGGACTATCCAACAGGCCTGCTGGAGGATCCTGGCCCGAGTGCTGGAAGGGCCGATTAGTGAGGGACCGTCTCCCGGGCCTGCGGTTCTTGATGAGGCCCCACCATAGCCCTTTCCTACATCGCCCCTAACGGAGTGTCTGGGCACAATATTCCTCGACCTGCCTGGGTTGCGCCTTCGGATCCACCCTTACATCTTGGAGAGAGACCCCTGCTTCAGTCTCCACGGCCCGTGGGGGACTTGACTGGGCCACGACCGGCAGCTGGGGGCCTCCAGTGGAGCACATCAGGACACATTGGCTCCAGGAGGCTTCGGCGACTCACCGGGCCTCCTGCAAGCCTGGGGGGCCTTTGAGGGAGGACCGCCATGGTGTGCTGGACAATTGCAGCTCAGATGCAGTAGGGTTTAGAATCCCCACTGGGGCACGTCCGTCAGCTCAGGGAGAGCTAGTGGGGACCTGCTAGTGACGGCTAACAGAGCACAGAGGCTGGAAATCATTCAGTAGTGCCTGTTGTTTGTAGAGGGAGACCCAGCGAGGACTTTTTTGTGCTGTTGGGACACTGCACCCCTCTGACACACAAGTGAGCAGTCATGACTTCTACCAAAGGCAAAAAAGACAGGTCAGTCAAAAATATGTTCATCAAAGGCGCAGTGGACTCTCGCTCTGAGAAAACCACCCCTGAGGATGCTAAGCAGCCAGACGGCGAAGGGGGTGCACAGGGTTCGGTGACACAGGAATTCTTGTAAGCGCTATTTGCAACGCTGAGGGAGGATCTCCAAACAGTTAAAAAATACCTCACTATGCAGCTCAGGGAGCGAGCCGAGACATTGACGAGGTGGGACCGCGAGTGGCAGCCTTGGAGGAGGGCTCCATTACTAGAGACACCAAAATTGAAACTCTGCAGCAAGAAATCATTCGCCTATGAGATCAAAACTAGACCTCCAGGCCCACGCCAAAGATTCAGAAAATAGATGCGTAGAAACAACATTCGCATACGGGGGGCCCCTACAGGTGCAGAGGGTTCGGGTCTGGAGGGCTATGTCCAAGCCTTATTTCAAGATATCATGGGCAACGGCGCTTCAGGCAGCATCAAGATGGACAGGTTTCACAGGGTGGCGCCCCTCCTCGTCCACCTGCTTATATCCTGGTGTGTGTCCACAATTTCACAGAAAAGGAGGCAATCCTTAAAGTGGCCAGGTCGAATCAAAAGATACAGTTTCGCGGACACTCCCTCCAACTCTTCCAAGATCTAGCAGCATCTACCCTTTTGAAACGGAAGGAATTCTGTCCGATCACGAGCCATCTTCGCTCACAAGGTGTCACCTACCCTTGGGGCCATCCATTTCGCCTTATCTTTCAGCTGAATGGCAAGTCCTACCAGTTATGCTCTGTGACAGAGGCGTTCAAACTTCTCGAGATCATTCCTACCGAGGCTGCTTCCTTGAGCCCCACACAAGAGGGGGATCTCGAGGGGAGAGTGACCGCGGGACCTGGAGGGGCCTGAGATCTGCACCTTACCAGCCAGACCCTGCGACTATGGCAAGGGAGAGGTAGGAGGTGCTACGTTCCCTCTCAGGTAGTGACAAACACGAGGCTGACCCTCCTTTATATCGTACTGTACATGGCAAGAGGGGCTGATGATCCTGGAAGTGGGTGGAGGCGTCGACTCATCTGCTTCCTTGACTGCCCACTTGGCCCTGGTAACCCCCATGAACCAGACTTCCAGGTCCCAAAGAACTCTATGGACTACTTGTTTATTGTTGTTCTTTCTTGTTTGTTGTGGGATTTGGGTTTGAGTATAGGGCTCCCCTTTCGACTGACCATCAACGGGCTTAACTACTTTGCTGTGCTGTCACCTGACCCCTCCCTTGACATTCAGACCACATCCACGGAGTAGCTAGCAATCCGGGCCTTCAACGTTCCCTCCCATAGCCTTCGCCACTACTCACACTATGGCGGTTAAATTATTCAATGTAAAAGGCCTTAATAACCCCACTAAAGGTCTGCGATACTCTATCTTTTAAAGCAGTCACAAGGGGATATTTGTCTACTTCAGGGAATGCATTTATTAGCAAAAGACACCCATAGAATCCAGAGTAGGAAATTTCCACATCAGATCTGGTCGGCTGGGAGGGGGAAGAAAGGGGGGGGGGGGCAGTAGTATTCTCCAATCGCTTTCAAGGGATAATTATTGGTGCATGCTATGAGTTCAAAGGGTGCTTATTGGCAATTCGGGTGCAGCTAGGCACATTTCAGTTCACAATCGCCTCTTATACGCCCCCAACGAAGGACAGGAGAAGTTTATCACAGATGCACTTGCAGGGACCCTTCAATCTCCAGATCAGGCTATCTTTGTGGGTGGCGACTTCAACCTGGTTATGGATGGGGGGCAGGACCATTCGGGGCAATGGACGGGGCAGATAGGGGCCTTCTCCCCTGAAGGTCTGAAATGGTTAGCCGACTGCAGACTCTGTGACGTGTGGCGCCTTCTACATGCTGACACCCATGACTATACGTTTTATTCTGCAGCACCTAAAACCAATGCGCACTGGGACCACTTTTTAGCCTCTCCTTCAGCTTGGGCACAAATTTCTGATTCTACCATTGAACCTCGCTCACTTTCTGACCACGTGCCTATTACACTCATCTTCACAACTTATACACACTCACCACAGCGCCCAACCTGGCGCATGCGCAAGACGTTACTGCACTCTCCTGAGGTCATATCTTCAATTAGACAAACAATCACTGATTATCTAGAAATCAATGGCACTGATGAAGTCCCCCTCTCCACCTTCTGGGAGACCCTCAAAAAGGCAGTTATGGGTGCTTTTACAGTGAAAGCCACTCACGACAATAAAGTTTGAAGGAACAAGAGGGAGGAGCTGGGAAACTCGGTTTTAGAGCTCGAATCCATCCACAAACGCACTGGAGCCCCTCGAATCTGGCGCAAACTGGAGCAGGCTCGGCTCCAACTGAAGTGTCTTGACTTGGATAGAGTGGAATACGCAATGCTTTGCCTCAAACATAAATTTCATGTTGGTACTAATAAAGGTGAGCGGATGTTGGCTCATTGCCTGCGCAGTAACCAGCAGGCACACGCAGTCAAAGCTATCCACACATGTTCGGGCCAAACGACCTCCGACGCCCTGGAAATTGCTGCAGAATTTCGGGCGTTCTATGCCAATCTTTATAAGGGGGATCCCGGGATGGCTCGGGCCCCCCAGTTAGCAAGGCTTAAGCCCATGAAGTCCCCGGGTCCAGACGGGTTCAGCTCCATTTTCTATAAGACGTTCTGCCATGAACTAGCGCCCCTTCTCACCCATCTTTTTAACTCCTTTGCAGAAACTGGTACACTGACCAAATCTATGTTACAAGCCACTATATTGGTAATTCCGAAGCCTGGGACAGATCCTCAGCATTGCAGCTCATATAGGCCAATTTCCTTACTTAACACGGACGCTAAATTGTTTGGAGGCATCTTGGCACATCGCTTGGGTCCTTTGATGCTGGACTTGGTCGTCCCCAACCAGACCGAGTTTGTTCCCTCGCGACAGTGTGGTGACAATACCAAGCGTGTGTGCCACCTTATCGATAAGGTTCAGCGCTCTCAAGAGGAGGCCCTGCTCTTAGCTATAGACGTACAGAAGGCGTTTGATGGAGTGCACCAGCCCTATCTTTTTACGATCCTTAAAAGCTTTGGGATGGGCAAGCGCTTCATGAGCTGGATACATAGTATCTACAGCACACCCAGTGCCACCGTCTGGGTTAATGGTGTGAGCTCGGAGGGATTCTTTCTGGAGCGGGGTACAAGACAGGGTTGCCCGCTTACCCCGCTCCTCTTTGATTTATACATGGAACCACTTGTCCAGTGATTGAGGGGCGACCCCACTGCGGTAGGCATAATGTTCGGAGCTGATCATTACATGAACAGCCTCTATGCCGACGACATTATATTTTCGGTTGTTCAGCCCCTTTCCTCCCTCCCTGCTATCATTGCAGAGTTGGATGCGTTTGAGTCTGTACCAGGTTTCAAGATGAACCTTCAAAAGTCGCAAATCCTAAATCTTACCATTCAGTCCTATATGGAGCAAACCTTGCGCTCACGTTATGAGTTCCACTGGGTAGAGGCCGAGCTCCCATACCTGGAGATAGTGTTGGCCCGGAACCTCCCAAAAACAGTGAGCGCCAATTATTCAAAACTTAGGTCCGCTGTTTGTGAGGACTTGGAACGATGGCGGCGCCAGCCCCTGTCATGGCTCGGCAGGATTTCAGCAGTCAAGATGAATATGCTACACAGGGCCCTTTTCATTTTTCAGACGCTCCCTCTCTCCCCGCCTCCGGGGGAACTGAGCCAACTTCAACATGACATAGATCGTTTTATATGGGGAGAGATGAAGCCCAGATTGCAAAACCAACTGCTCTAACTCACTTAGCAGGAGGGGGGACTGGGAGTCCCGAACATCTTGCTATACTTCCTGGTCGCCTACCTGAGATACCTGACAGAATGGAAACGCCCTATGACGGAGAAGCACTGGGTCTTTATGGCCCAGACAGTGGTGGGCTCACACATCTGGAGGGAAGCCTGGCTGCCCCGGTCTCATTGATCCTTGGGTCTTTACTCCTCCCCGGTCACTAGCTCTACTCTAAAAATCGGGTAAAAATTAGCGACCACTGCCGAACTCTCATCGTTCCCTTCCCTGATGACCCCACTATTTGCAAACCCAGATTTCCCCCCTGGGTCATCACTAGGTGTTGGTAAATGCTGGCTGGAAGGTGGCTGTAAGAGGATTGGCTGCCTTGTTGACCATACTGGCTGAACTCCATTTGATCAGCTAAAATTGCAATATTCCCTAGAGGAGACCAACAGGTTCACTCACATTCAACTTTCACACTGGCTGCTCAGCCCGGATATCCAATCTAAGGCAAGCAGACACATGACCCCCTTTGAAAAATGGCTTTTTCTAAAGACTGACAATAAGAAACTTATCTCTGAAATGTATCGCTTTTTCTGATTAAAGCCTCCCCTTCACACAAGACTCCAGGTCAACTACGATGGGAGGTGGAGCTCGGGCATAGCCTCTCTGATAAGGATTGGGGGGACATATACTATAGGGCCCACCACACAACAGATAACACAGGACACACTGAAACAGCCTACAAAATTAGCACATATTGGTATCACACGCCAGCACGTGTCCAGAAATGGAATGCGCTCTGTGACTGTATATGCTGGAGAGGTTGTGGCAGCTCTGGGACATTAAAACACCTCCTTTGGAACTGTCTCAAGCTTGCAAAATACTGGGAGTTAAGCTTGAATGACAGCACGTTTAGAACAGAGCTTCCACGATTCCCCGCATATATACTCCTGGACTTCCCAATGCTCTCACTTACCCGCTCTGGTCCATTAGCGGGCGGCAGATAGCCATGGCACTCAATGCCGCGCATAGGCTGCTCCTAGTGAATTGGGGCTCAGACAAACTTCCAGACCACAGGCAATGGCTCCATCAACTCTGGTTGTTGCTGTGTATGGAATGACTCTCGATGGTTGCTAATGCAGACCCCGCGCTTTAAGGCGAAAATCTGGGCCCCGTTTATCACCATCTTGTCCAAACAATTTAGAGAGTTAACTTGCGCTGCATATCTACATATATTAAAACTGCTGCCGCCTGAACAGGGAGACGAGAAGGCGTTATAAGCACGGTGTTGCTGGTCAACACTGATCGTTCCTGTGACCCCACATTTTCTCCATGTCCTAGTCGGAAGGGGTGAGGGTGGGGGGAGGGAGGGAGAGAGGGAGTGTTTAGTTCTTTCATTCGCTAAGTTTCATTTGTTTTTCTTTGATTTTCAATGGAAATGCAGAATCCACACTGCCCACAGCAACGCCGTACTACTTTCATGACCTTCCCAGCTACTCCTGACAAGAGTAATGCAAAAGGGTACATAGATGCTCCACACCCACTATTCCTCCCATGCGGCCGGCCCAGTCTGGGTTGTAGGCAACTTGCTATGTACTTCATTTTCCATTTACAATGATTCATCCTGTTTTCTCAATATGTGCTTGCTTAACGCGGCCGTCCCGGAAGAGGGTTGTAAGCAGCCTGCTGTGTAAATGATCTGCTTATTATTTTTGTCTTGCAAACAATAAAAAGATTTGATCCTAAAAATGGAAATATAGAGATGGCCATTAATACAGGGTGATGGGGAGGTGGATATTTTCTGTTCATGCAGGATTTTTGGTTGGTGGAAAGTGTTAAGATCCCTAAAAAGAGATAAATCCGTAGGCAGGTATTGTGATAGAACAACACAAGGTCATTTTTTGGAATCCCATTCCTTCTGCTGTGATATTGATTGGCAATCAATGAGTCTGGAAACTCTCACAACAATCTATGGTTTAAATTCTTATTTGTATTTTTGGAGAGGGAGGGTAGGTAGCAAATGTTGTGAGAGTTGAGATCATATACAAGCAAGGATATGAACTTTGTGCAGGACGAAGGTCACCCAAGCAAAAGGAGGGCTCCTAGCTGAGAACTTGAGTGGTGAGAGTGAATTAGTTTGGATGGCATAAGGGAGAGGTATGACGGAAAATATACTCTAAACTTGGTCACACACATCTGATTTCTTACATGAACCTGGTTAGATTAACATGACTAGAAAATTGTAGAAAGTAGGATCAGTGTAGCCATAATCACATGCCTAAGAAAAAATTACATATCCTATATACATTAAAACAGCAGTGATGATGGCCTTCACAGTATTGTCAAGAGATGAATGTTCGATCTAGATAAACATAGAATAGCTGCTATTGGACGTGGCTCTTTCTGCAGGGTCATCCCTAAACTTTTTGCCTTCACTCTTCTGTTTTCTGAACCCATTTTTGTTGGCTTTTAGGTCTCTGCGAACTTTACTCTAATCTGGAAGGTTTGGTACCAAACATCTCAGCATAATAAATTCACGCTGTTGCCAGTGTTGGATGTATTATAGAAGGCACTCAGAGGGTATCTTAGAGATGCCCCCTGAAAAACGACCAACTTCTAGTGTATTGACTGACTGGGCCCTTCTAGCCAGCCACCACCAGACAGGTTTCTGACCTCATGGGGTGAGAGCCTTTGTCCTCTCGGAAGTCAGAAACAAAGACTGCTCTGGGTGGAGGAGCTTCAACCTTCCCCATGTCAGGAACCCCAACATTTGGCAGTGCACCTCAAAGGCTCCTACCTTGTGAGGTGCTGATTCGGGCAGCTTCAACTATTGGATTAGTAAGCAGAGCACACCCCTAGGGTCACCATAAGCTGAGGTGTACCCCTCCCTTGATGACTTGCATGAACTTGCTGGATGGAAAGTAGAAGGAGAACCTACCAGGGAGGAGTTATGCAAGTCACAGAAAGAGTGCCCAACCCTGAATGCAATGAGACAACAGGCCCAAGCCCAGACAGCAGGTAATGCCTCTGGGAATCACCACATTTACTGGGAGAACAACCTCCTTTATAGTGATCTAAGGTACCTGTGCATGGGACAACAAGGGCTGTGGTGGTCCCCCAGTGCTACAGGGCCTTTCTAATGGAGCTGGTTCACGAAATATCCCTGGCAGGAAATCTGGGCCAAGGCAAGACCTTTGCCAGTCTTGTTCACCACTTTTATTGGCCTAAGATGAAGATTTTCTCAGATGCATTCTGGAGGACTTGCTTGACCTGCCAGACAGCTGGAAGACAGGGTAGAGGCTGAGAGCCCCCCATATCCCTTGTCTATTGGCACCCCCTTTGAAAGGGTGGGCATCGACCTTGTAGGGCCTATGGATCCACAGACAGCCACTGGCTGCAGGTTTATCCTGGTACTGATGAACAATGTCACAAGATACCCAGAAGCCATACCTCTGAGGACTGCATCTGCAGTCGCTAAGGCCCAAATGGTGTTGTTTGACAAAAGCTTGCATGGCTGAACCAAGCATACCTATACAACATGGTCCCAACAACTAATGCGTCTTAACCACGTATTTCCTTACGACGCATGCCTTAAACAAGGAAGCCCTAAAGTCATATCCCCCTACCTCAACCCGGAGTCCTAAAACTGACCTAAACCTTCCCCTTCCCCCGCCCTGAGGCCTAAACCCTTGCCCCTTCCATAAACTACCATGACCCTGAGCCCCTGCCCTAAGTCCTAAAACTGACCCCTAAAATCTACCCCCCCCCCAAAACCCGGCCCAATTTACCTGTCCGGAGCTTCCTGTTTCTATGCTTCCACTTCCTTTCCCTGCCCATTCTGAAGCTAGACTGCTATCTGCCTTAACCAGGCATATGAGTGGTTAAGTCATATGCATGGTTCAGACAAGCATTTTTGCACCTGTGGGGGAAATAGCATGCATGGCTCAGCCCATGTTGTAAAGGCTGTTTCCCCCCTGATGGAGATTTTACCCTTGTGGGTTTCCCCAAGGAAGGGGTGTCTGACAGGGGCACCAACTTCTTGTCTGCTTATATGTAGTCAATGTAGAAGGAGTGTGGAGTTACTTACAAGTTCCCTACCCCCACCATCCACAAACCAATGGGCTTGTTGAGAGACTCAACACGAGCTTCAAAGGTATGATTAAGGGCCTGTCTGAGGCCCTGAGATGTAAGTGGGAAGTTATTTTGCCATGCCTTCTCTTTGCTTATGGAGAAGTACCACAGATGGGGGTTGGATTTAGCCCCTTTCAGCTTCTGTATGGTCATCCTGTACGGGAACCTCTCAATCTGGTGAAACAAGGGTGGGAGCAAGCTTCCAGGAAACCTCCCCAAGATGTAGTTAGCTACATTCTGGCTGTCAAGAGTCTAATAGCGAAGTTGTGGAAGCAAGATTCTGACAACTTAGAGGCCAACTAGGAGGTGATGAAGTAGTGGTATGACTAAACCCCTGCGGAATTTTAACCTGGACAGAAAGTGTGGTTGATGGAACCTGTGGAGCCCAGAGCCCTCCAAGACGTTGGACTAGGCCCTATGAGATTATTGAGAGGAAGGGGGAGATCACCTACCTGTGGACCTCAAGACCCCCCAGGCACCCCCAGAGAGTGCTACAAATCAACCTTCTCAAACCACACTTTGAGAGGTCTGAGGTCACCATGCTGCTGGTGACTGATGGAGGAGAGGAAGAGGATAGTGAAGCTCTCCCTGATCTCTGAGCCTCCAAGGAGAAGGATAGGTCAGTGGAAGGTGTGAACCTCTCCTCTACCCTGACTTCTGAAGAGCAGAGGGACTGTCACCAGTTGCTGGGACAGTTACCCTCTCTGTTTTCCCTCACTCCTGGGCCTACCCACCCATGTTCCCATGATGTGGACACAGGAGACAGCCTCCATGTGAAGAATAAAACTTACGGGCTGTTTGCCAAAGTGAAGGCCAGCATCAAATTTGAGGTTTTTAAGATGCTGGAGTTGGGGGTGATAGAGCCCTCCAGTAGCCTCTGGTACATCCCTGTAGTGCTGGTTCCAAAAGCTGCCCCACTTGGCACTACACCTGAACTCAGGTTCTGTGCATATTACAGAGGGCACAATTCAGTCAACAAGACTGATACTCATTCTATTCGCCAGGCTACTGAGCTGATTGATTGGTTAGGAGCTGCCTAGTTCCAGAGTACTTTTGACCTTACTTCAGGACACTGACAGATTGCCTTAACTGGTGGAGTGAAGGAGAAGTCAACATTCGCCACTCCAGAGGGTCACTATCAGTTCTGGGTAATGCCTTTTGGATTAACTTCCCTGCTAACTTCCACAGGCTGGTGAACCAGGATTTAGCTGGTATTTAGGCCCTCAGTGCTGCTTACTTGGTTGATATAGCTGTCTTCAGTAGCATCTGGAAGGACTACCCTTTTCACCTGATGGAGTGCTTCAGACCCTGCAAAAGGCAGGCCTGATTATCAAAGCCATAAGTGTCAGAGAGGGCAGGGCTTTGTAATGTACTCAAGACACCTGGTGTGCAAGGGTATGGTACATCCCCTCCAGGCCAAAATAGAGATTACCGTGGCCTGGGAGACCCCCAAACTCCAAACTGAGATGATTGACTTCTTAGGCCTCACAGGGTACTACAGGAGGCTTGTTAAGTGATATGGCACCATCGTTGCCCCTTGACAGAACTGACTTCACAGAATCAGTACAGAAATGTGATTTGGACAGAGGCATGCCGAAAAGCATTTGACTCCCTAAAGTAAGCTATGTGCACAGCCCCTGTGCTCAAGGCCCCTGACTTTTCCAGGGAATTCATTGTGCAAACAGATGCCTCAGAACATGACATAGGGGCAGTTTCATCACAGCTAAATGATGAGTGTCTAGACCAACCTGTAACCTTCATCTCTAGGAGGTTACGTCTCAGGGAACAAAGGCAGAGTGCTATTGAAAGGGAAGCCTTTGCTGTGATCTTGGCACTGGAGAAGTTGAGAGCATACCTGGTTGGGCCTCACTTCCGGATTCAGACATTCCACAGTGCCCTCATATGGCTCATGTAAATGAGGGGTGGGAATCCTCAATTGTTGAGGTGATCCATCTTGCAATAGGGAATGGACTTTTCTGTGGAACATAGACCTGGGGTAGACCATACCAGTTCTAATGGTCTTTCCAGGTTCTTCCGCCTTAGTGATGAGAACTCCCAAGAGGCTGGGTAGCTCTCCCAACTTTCAGCTAGGGAGGATACATGTTAGATCTGACAGCCTTGAGGTGGTCTTGCTCAAACTTTTTGCCTGCTTGCCTCATATTTCTGCTGATTCTTTTTTTGGCCTTAGCATTCTAACCACTTTACCTCAGTGCTAAAGCGCATGTACTTCTCCCCTAAAACATGGTTTGATTGGTGTATCCACAATTGGAACAATTAACTTACATGAAAGTCCCTAGAACACTGCACTACATGTCCCCAGGGCCTATAATTTAAATGCTACTAGTGGGAGAACAGCACTGCTTGTGCCACTCACATAAGTAGCTCTTAAACATGTCTCAGACCTGCAACTGCAGAGCCTATGTGTGCAGTTTATAATGCTATGTTGACTTGGCATTTAAAACTCCTTCCTATGCCTTTAACTCCCCTTTTATTCATATGTCAACAGTAAGGTATGACCTAGGTAGCCCATAGGGCAGTGTCATATGTAACTAAAAGGAAGGACCTGTACATGTCCTGGCAGTGAAAAACTCCACAAATTGTTTTTCATTACTGAGAGGCCTACCTGTCACACAGGTTAACATTGGGAATTCCTTATTACATTTAATAAGCTGTTATTCCTAATTGAGAGATGGTAGAGTTGTCATGTTTAATACATCTGGAATTGTAATGACAAATCCTCTTTAATGGTAAAGTTGGATTTGTAGTTACCATTCTGAACATGTCACTTTTAGAAAGTTGTCCATTTCCTGCTCTTAGCCATTTGGTGTCTGCTGCCTGTCTCTGATCACTAGGTGGGCTGGGTGACAGTTCACTTTGTGTATGCCCACTAGACAGTCCCACACAAAGGAAGGCTGGGTGTGACTTTGTGCATCTTCCTGGGAGGAAGTGAGGGAGGAGCTGGGCACAGCCTCACACTTACACCTGAATAGGCTGTGCTCTGCCCACACACAAAGGGCTGAATACCCCCCTATAGTGAGTCTGGAATCAGGGCAGGAATGACTGTTGCACACTTCAAAGACCCTTCTTTGAAGTCACCCCCACTTCAAAAGCACAGCTGAGTATAAGTACTGGACCTCTGACCCTACCAACTGTGTACACCTCTGGACCTGAAACCAAATTGCCAAGAAGAGAACTCTTGTGCTAAGTACTGCCAATCTGCTGGGCAGCTGCTCTGGAATACTGCTGCCTTTCTGTGCTGCCCTGTTACCTGCTCCTGTCTCTGACTGGACCTTTGTCACTTGAATGAGAGTGACTCCAAGGGCTGGCTGACTAGCCTCCTGTTCTTCAAAAACTCAGGGACATCAAAGTCTTTAACTCTGTTCCTGTGCCTGGTCCATTGGAAGTGGATCCAGGTGCCTGCTCCATTGATACCGACACATTTTCTGTTGCCTGAGGTAGAATCGATACATTGCTGCTGTTGTGGGAACAGAACCAGTGCATCGCACTTGGGACCAGCACATCACATCGGAAACAAGGTATTGGAACCACCTCTCATCACCACTTCAGCAGAGATGATTGACACATTCCCTTGACAGCGTGGAAAAACCCGGTACATCACACTTGGAACCAATGCATCTCAGAACCGACGCTTCATCTTCAGAGCCAGAGCATCACTATCGTTGCATAGAGAAAATCGATGCACCTCCTCGGCTGCGGGATTGACAGTGATACATTGCTCGGCTGCCACCTGGATCTTGTGTTGTGACCAGGATTAAGGAACTTTTGCTCTGAAGGCCTTGCTAGGTCCTGTATCGGGCCCATGCTCCATCATGGTCATACTGAGTTCTTGACTTTGTTCCTGCCCAGAGCAACCAGATAACTTATAGGCTCTTATTGCTTATAAGCGCTATTTTCACTTTTATTATTTTAAAATCCATATCTTGACTTCTACCCTTTGGAATTTTGTCGTTTTGGTCTTGTTTTATTTATGAAATCATAATCTATTTTTCTAAACTGATGTGGAGTCTTTTATTGGCATTTTCACTGTGTTATTGTTTGAAGTGTTGCCCAAATACTTTATACATTGTGTCTTAAGTTAGCCTACCTGCTCTGTGCCAAGCTACCAGAGGGTGAGCACAGGTCAATTTATGGCCTGTATCTTACTTACCCTGACTAGAATTGTGGCCCTGCTTGATGTGGTGAATACCTCTGCCAACCTGAAACCCAATTTTTAACAGCTGGCCTCCTGATCAGAGCCTCAGGGACAGAAAAGGCCCCAACCATCTTGTCCACAGACCCTGGACTCTACTTGCTGTGAATCGTGCCCTCCAAGTGGTGCCACCCCAGTCGTGGACCATTGGAAGTGTGCCTGAAGGTGCTCTACCAGCTCAGTTGTGGTGCTGGGCTGGGCGCAGAACCAATGTAGTGCTACACATTTCCTCACAGCTCTGGTTTGGAACCACTGCTGCGTGACACATCCCCGACGCATGACCTTGCATCGCCGCCCACCATTTCCTCAGAACCGCAGCTGCTCAACGCATCCTCGACGCAGACCTTCGCCTATGGCTTAGTTGACGATGACGATGCACCTTGCATCGCATCTTTGTAGCTCCTCGGAACCGCAGCTGCACGACACATCCTCAATGCGGGATCTTTCAACGCTCCGCAGCCAGGATTTAAGGTGCTCTTCTTCACTGGCCTTAACCTGGTCCCTGTATTTAGCCTGTGCTCAATCGTGGTCAGACTGAACTTGTGACTGTGTACCGTTCTGGCTCGACCAGATAACCATATTTGGTGCTTTGTACTTTTAGACTCTCTTTTTTACTTTAATCTTCAAATTGCATAAGTCCGGTTCTATTGACTTGATCTCTATTGTTTTGATCTCAAATAATTTCACTCCCATCAACTAGTAACCCAATTTCCAACAGCTGTGTATACAACCATTGAGCAGGGGGTGAGCATAATAATAAAGTGGCACCAATACCTGTGCAAAAATAGCAGGTGGCCGCAAAGACTGAATTATTCCAACATGCAAGGGTAGTTTCACAAGAAAGCCTAGAGAGATTTACCTTACATGTAAATGAGTGGCTAATGGATCAGAACCAGACTACATTTTACCATAAACTGAAGGACCCAAATGATTAAAATGGAAGAGTAAGAGTTGCTGAAGAAGTCCTATCGCCATCTCTATGACTCTCCAGAGACCCGACAGACAGAAATAGTCCTACTTCTCTTTCAATTGACACCAAGTAAAAAGGTAGTCCAACTTAATTTGCAGAGAGCTCCAGGAGAAAACATGGAGGGAGAGGATGAGATGGAGACCAGAAGTGAGGGAAGAATCCTTGTGGAGATGAAGGCACCTGTAATCTACATGCTATGTGTGGGTTAATGCCTTTTGAGCTTCTGGTATTTCCCTGAAGAATGTGGAGTTGGTAGCCACTAGTGCTGTTTATCATGTTTCAGAGTTGTAAACATGGGCCCCTTCTGTCCCTGAACACCTATTATGGTGAGCAAAAGGAGATTTGCCAACAGACGTATGAATTGGGGAAGAAACAGGGAAGGCAGTGGGAGAGAAATCCTGGACTGAGTTCCACAGTCCTTCAAGATTATTCTGTTTCAAGGGAAGGCAGCACTCTGTCTAAATGTTACACATAATGGGTGGATCTACACTGGTGGTTCTAGCAGTGGGTAGTGCTATTACTGAAACTGTGCTCTAAATCTCTTATCCCGGAAGTGACCCAAACCCAGGATGTGAGTGACTACTGCTAACACTAAAGTTAACAGTGTAGAGTCCTAGCCATTCATATCTTCCACTGGCCCATTATCCAGTGTACCTGGCTTCTTTGCACCTGCTCCTCACAGTGCATTACCCCTGAGCAGCACTATTGTCCCTAGATTGTAGATAGTGCAGTGGTTGCCATTGGCAAGGCGACCCTGATTACTGGTTCTTTGATTCCTCTGCTTTTGATGGTTCAATAAAGTTTCTGTGTGTTGCCTCACCTTTGGTGGTCTTTGCAGAGTTTTCTTGGACACTTTTTTGTAGATTTATCTCAGCCCTCTGTGTATTTAGTTTGTATTTCCTCTCTATGGGTAAATGTGACAGAGTAACCTGTATTCCAGACTGAGGTCTGCACACCCTGTTTAGGTTCACGAAGACCACCAGCTTTCTGGCAACGTAGCTGCTGCTGTCTTTGTTGATGGAAAGCTTCTACTGGTGGCCAAATGGAGTTGGGGCCATCAGAAAAAGGGCAATACACTACCCGTCCATTTAGGGTCAATGGTGTGATTTCCTTTTTTATGTTCATCCCCACAAGGTAAAACCCAGCGAGGAGGGAGAGAAAAACACAAATAATAACTGCCTACACCCAGGTAAACAACTCCATTGGAAAGGGCGGTAATTTTTTTGTTTTTCAATAACAAACTCCCACTTTGGGAGTTTGGCTTTGAACAACCAACGGTGTGTTAAAATTTGGTCGTCGGCA
This sequence comes from Triturus cristatus, assembly GCF_964204655.1. NCBI lineage: Eukaryota > Metazoa > Chordata > Amphibia > Caudata > Salamandridae > Triturus > Triturus cristatus. The sequence continues at coordinate 153,017,180 of NC_140580.1, forward strand.
GTCAAAACCAACTATGACCGTCCACCAGACGTTTTGTATCTTGACAGGAAACGCAATAATGGCAATCCCTGTCCAGGTATAGAGATCACCGCTGGGCCAGCACTAATCTCCTAGTTTGTCTGTCAGGGTGATGGATGTAATGTCCACCACCACTCTGACTGATGGAGTACCATCTGATAAACTCAAAGTCTACTCATATGTCAGGAATAGAACAAGGACATTTGAGATAGCGAGGACATTACCTGTGGTAATTCTGATGTGTCTTAGTTTCCAAGTCCTTATTTTATTTCTAACTACCTTCACTTCTCAACCCTGGTTGGTTGTGGCGTGCTACTCTTGGTATGATAGGTACTTTGTTTCCTCTCCCAACAGTATAGCAATGAGAGGACACAGAAACAACCTGGAGGAGTAAGAGAGGAAGTGAAGAGAGAAGAAATACTTTTGCAGAGAAAGTCAGGTGCTTTCAGGGTCTGTTAGTGAGGTGACATGTCCCACTCCGTCCAGTAATAGAATAATGGAAACTAGGAATATTGAGAATTACTCCAAGTAATACAAACATTACAATGCAATACAATACAATTTGTTTGTAGAATGCTCTCTAGCACCAAGTGGTCTCCAGGTACTTCATCCTCTTGTATTTCATTGCGAATTGTAAGGTAAGAGGAAGGGACAGCCCTTTAATGTACTATCTGCAAAATATTTAAGTGTCTCCATTCAGAATCAGATTAAATATTGTGAATTGCAATGGGTATATGGATTCTGCCACGCAAAGAAAGCCACTTTGCCAAGTGCTGACTTTTTGCAGGAAAAATACATCCATCTTTCAATCTATTCCAAAGTGTGCAAACTCAGACACGAAGCAGCAGCACAGTAGTTGGAGAACCATACAACAGGAGCCTGACTGTCTCTAAGTATATGGGAAAAGAGCTTAAGAAGCTGATCGACCCGGCCGACAAATGGCTATTCTAGAGAAGTATCAGAAGGGAATTCTATGGATGGTAAGTTGACTCTTATGTTCAAGGCTTTTAGAGTGTTCATACCCTCATTTTCATTTTGTGCAACTTTTAGACATTATTTCCATGATTGCCTGTTGTCTGTGAAATCAGGTCAATAATAAAGGCACCCACAATGGCTGGCCAGTAGTGGTTGCACCATTTCAGAGAGTATCGTTGAGAGAGCATTTATTTGCTAGAGTCAATAGAATCTGTAGTACATTTTATCACATAAGGGCTGTGCCCTGACACAAAAGTCACTTTAGTATGCAACAACAGAGAAATTCACTTTAAGCTAACGCAAATAATGCATATCACATACCCGTAAGCGTTTACCGAAGTACTTGATAACATCGCCTAATTGCTGGCAGGGATGCCCTCAGAAAGTAACAATGGGCAATATTTTGTGATTCAGGGTTTCATGCCTATGTATGTATGTGGTATTTCTATAGCATGAACCTAGCCAAAAGGTAGTTTTGAGTCCTACAGGGTCAAAGACAAGCATAAAATAAAAGAGTGCTAGCAGAAGTAGTTGGTTTGTGGACTGTTAATGTTTTGTGATGTAGTGTTCTTTATAGAGGTGCATATTCAACTCTTTCCTACACTACAGCAGCATTGGGGTGGTTCCGACATATGTGGAGATGTTGTTCCACAACTCAGGAGCATAGACGGAAAAGGCCTACTGTCTTGCTGTTTTTTTTTAATCATAGAGAGTACCTTCCTTGTGTGCTGGCTGCTGGGCTGCCGAGAACTACCAGAGATGGTGAGCTTGCCAGGATGATAAGAAGGAGTGCTGGTCGTTATGGCTTTGTAAATTATGCAACTGCTATTGAAGATGGTACGGTCCGGAAAAGGGAACTAATAGACCTGCATCGAAGTGGGGTTGTTGTGATCATATTCATACAGCCCCGGTTGAGATATACTGCAGCTTGTAGGATGCCCTTACAAGTGACAGTGTAGAGCCTGGCAGTCCATGAAGTAGGGCATTCTACTATCTAGTTGCGAGAGTGGGAGGACTTTAACAGCAGTTCTGAAGTCACTTTCTGGAAGAATCCATTTCACCTTCTTTAGAAGAGACAGCTGGTACCGGCCACCTTTTGAGGCTGAACTTGGTGTCCAGGGTAAAGTTATGGTTTGAAGCTATCAAGGTTGAAGTCATTCAGGTAGGCTTGAAAAGTTTCTTGAAATCCTTAATGCCTGAAATCCTTAAGTTCTTAACTGCCCCATCCAAATACCTCTGCAGTTTTGTACTTCTAAGGGAGAATATCTCTCTAATCAATATTGATGAAGGTTAAACCGCACAGTGTTGTTTTCCATTAGGAAAAATATATGATCCTCTTGAAAACTTCCTGATGTGAGGCAGGAGCCTTAGGCAAAGATTGTAATCACTTTTTTTTGTCTATAGAAATAAACATTATAGAAAAGGGAAGTTGGATTGATTGCATGCTCCTTTCTTTCTGTTTTCAAGTTGTACAACTATACTATACACCTACATGGGCTTTCCCAGATGCAGTCACCTCATAAGTCTTCCCAACCTGAGCTCCCACTCACATGCTCTCTCTGCTATTACCATTGACAATATTTGATGTCATTGGCTTATCCGCCCGACCTACTGCCAAACCAGCGTTCACGAAGAAGCTATCGGTATTCTCCCTCGCTGCAGATCAGGACATCTGTTCTCAAAACGAGACGCCCGTTATCTACACAGTATCATTCCAAAGCATCCTTCAGCGTACTGCTTATCCGTGTAATACAGCATAAGAATCTTGCTGCAAAAAGAAAATATCCTGAACTTATGAATGAATACCCAGTCAGTCCTAATCAATTGATCTCCATACCTGAAAAGCCATCCAAAAAATTGAACAGGTTCTATGATCATCGCTAGCATTACCCTGCAACGTTTTTCAGCCACTATGAAATTACATTGCCTATAGCATTGCACCATCTATCAGGCTGTTTATGCTATCTCCTGACAACTCCTTCATTTGCTATTCACACGCTAGACTGCCTTTTGAAGAATTGTGGCTTTTCCTGACAAAGGCGTACTTTTCGCCGAAACGCGCGTAGAAGATAACCATATGGCCACTGATCTGTTTTAATTTTTACTGTTGTTTGATGAATATTATTAGATTGATTGTCTATATTATGTATAAATGCACTGTTAAATCGCTCTTTTTATTGATTTGGTTTTTGATTCTGTAAGAATCCTATTAACAATAAACACTAATGTGAATTCTTTTTAAAAAAATCTGTTTTGGCTATACTATTGGACACATCTTAAATATCAACCCAGTAATTACGTCAATTGCCTAGGAAGTTACTATTGCATTGTGTTATACCCTGTCCTAGGAATTATATTTCATTTCCTTATATTCAGGGGGTCCCTGTTATTCACATAATATTTGATGTCATGTCATTTATTTTCTCTGTGAAGACATGAGCATAATGACAGTTTTAATTAAATAAAATATATCAACAATCCTTTCCAACGTAGGGATGACCACAATCCTGGTAGTCCAGCGGCTTAGAATGAATACTCCATAAAGAAAACTTTCAGGAGAGTTCACATTTGCAAGCCAAGGGCAAAGGGAAAATCAATTCTTGACTGAGTGACACATTTGGAAGCGGCCCAAGTGTGCCCAAGTTCCAAAGGACGATTTCCTCAAAAGGTGTCCTTTTTCCGGGAAAAAGAAAGATGCTCTGTAAAATGCTACCGCTGCCAATTTACAGAATAGTTAGCTAGGCACTCATATCCCTGACATGGATGCGCTATTTTACATTGCCCATAGTTTTCAAAGAACAGCTATGCAACAAATATTGACCAAAAACAGACTTACGTTAATAGAACAAAAACATTATTTAGAAAAAGAACGCTTCCAGCCCGCTCTCCATCCACCCATAAAAGGTGTTTCTTTACAATGCAAAGCTAATTCTGAAAGAACAAAGTTTGTCTTCCCTCTGTTTTGTAGACATTATGCCCTGAATATTTGCAGTAGATGTGATGTTTAATTTGAGGAGGACATTATAAAGAATAGCATTTTAAAATGTGACTGTACATCACCAACTTCTACCTGTCAGATGTTGAAATGCGTTTTAATCTTCTCTTGGAGGCCAGGACTATGGGACAATAGATGAAAGACAAAATACTACTTGCTCATCATTCCAACCCCTGTATTCTTTGTTCTACAAATTGTTCCTGTCAAATGGCCAGCTCCCCATCTAGCTTTCTGTCTCTCTCTATTCCTTAGATGTAAATAGAGAGGAAAGGGCTACCCTGGTTACAAACAAAATGGAGCCTGAGTGTGCACCATTCTACACTTTTAAATCTTTAAGACTCTTAAAATGCTTCCGCTCCTTTAAGACAAGTACCGTGAGATCCAGGCAACAAGCAGAGTCAATGCACCACAGTTCCTTTGATCTAATTTTCTGTGTGCTATGTCAAAATGTAATCTTCATCGTCATGATCACGTCCACAGTCATCTCAATGACTCACAACAGTCAGAGACCCCTCTACCGTACACTTCTTCTACTTCCAATCAATCTAGGACCCTTCCTGGCTGACTTTTGCCAGGCAACATGTAAGGCCTTCCAGGATTACCTACCCTGCCTGCGTTTCACAACATATTCCTCATGGTGACCACTGCCTCGACAATTACACTAAATGCCAACTTCAGATAAGTGGTCAGTGCATCACTATGCCCCTTTCCTTGAATTCCCTGCACACTCCCTTCTTCATGGCTTCCTACTATATTTTGAAAACAGCCAACTCATCAAAATGAATACGAGTCCAAGATTGATCCAAGTAGTCAACAAAAAACACAAAACATGACACACATGAAGTGAAGTTGTGGCAAAGTTTTCCCTGCTGGAATAGAAGAAGTACATATTGAGACATCAAAAGAGAGTATCCAGGATGTAAATAATTAAAAGATTTTTTCTTTATATTACACTAGATCATCGAAAATAGTCCCTACAGTCAATTATCAGGGACCATAACCATTGCTTTTTAGTATCTCTTAATTGTAAATTAGAATCTAAGTGCTTGACTTACTTACTTATAATGCAAGCTTCATGAATCCAAATGTAATTTTATAGTCTGACTCAAAAGTCAACACTTTTCATCCCCTTCTTTTTACGTGGACGCCCTCAGGGCAGAAATTGCAAAGACGTTCTGATTGGGTCAACATGTTGTCGCATCATTTCTCTGATAATGAGGTTCGATTATTTGATCCTGACATACTTTGGTGGTCTTTTAAATGAGCAACGAGGTTCACTCTATGCCACTAAATTTGCTTAGTGGCCAACAGTCCCACTTTTTCTCCGTGGGATAAATAAAGGACATTATTTATATATTATACTATCCCTTCATCATCTAGTTGATTCTTCTTTAACAAGAGTCATTCTGTGGAATCGTCTCGCGGTTAGTTCTGCAGGACAAAGATCGTGCATAATTTAAGATTCCCCATACGTACTCTTGTGTAATAAGTTTACAAAAGAAGTATACAACTATTCTCTGGGCTTTTTGCTAGAGATCAGCCTGTCACAGTCACACCAGCAGTGTTCATTGCACACCTGTTCTTTCAAAGACACATTGTGTACCTAATCATTCACATACTCAGTTAGTCCTACCTATACTCCTGTCACAGTCAAAGAGTGATGTTGGCTCCTCCAGATGACCAAAAATGCGACCCTGGCTACTATTTACCAGCGAGTCCACCTCTTAATTGTATATTTTAACTGAGGAAGGGATTTAGTGCAGCAGACACACTCTTTGTCATTTTGTGCTGAGAAGCTTCCTAGGGATGAGTCTGAGGGAGAACCCCGGGTAGGGCTCTCAAATTAGGAGCTAGGCAAGGGGGTATTTGCATGAAGGTCTCTTCAGTGGAACTGGAAGTAATACATTTCCTGGACTCTAACCCTCTGTGGTCATAGACTGGAATGTCACATTTTCTTTCACTTCAGCACCAGTTCAACATTCTATAATGACATCATAGGGGTACTCAGACACCAGAGCATTCTGCTCATAATAGTCGGACCTGAATACCCGATAAAACCCTGTTTGGTGAACATCCAATAACCAGACATTCGAACTTTGTCCTGATGCATATTTAGGGCAAGTACAGCCAGAAACCTACTGGGACAAGTGTTTTGATTTACCCCTACTAAGCAGTAATTCATTAACAGATTTTTAAATCATACATATAGGTGAACATTTTACTAGGACAGTCAAACAGCAGAAACAACTTCATTGCAAATGGGGACAGGGTTCAGAATGATCGTTTAGTACCTCAGAAAGTGAAGTAAGTTTGTTTTTCCTATCCCCTGAAAGTCACCCAACAGTGTATGGAGATCATTTGTTGCTTCCCAGACTTCCCTTGGTTAAAGGTAAACTTTTGTAAAGCAGGTATTGGACTTCATTCTAAGTGTCCTGGTACCTGAATGAAGAAAAATCATTTGTGGAAATACCAATACTGCATGGTGAGTTTATTCTGCTGTACTGTTCTACCTCCTCATTTTGAGTTTTGCTGGTCAGAATTTGGTCGCAATTTGTCATGTGAAACTGGACGCAAAATCCGCTTGCCCTTGATTTGGAATTACCAGTCCACTCAGAATGATGGCAATTGCTTTTTGACTATGTAAGTGCAGGTCTGAAGCAGCCTATCTCTCTTTCTCTCTGTCTCTGCAACGGTATCTTTGGACTTGGGAACTAATTGCTGATAAAGAAAGAACAGATCAAAGGGAAGCAATATCTGCGATCTGCAATGAACCATATGAAGAGAGGTGAAAGTTTAAAGACCATTTGTTGTGGGTCGATATTTCGCCACAGCTGGAGTGCAATTTGTAGGTGATGTAGGTTAGTATTTCTCTTTTAGTGAAACCAGGTGCTTCATGTCAACAGAGCCAACAGTAAAGGTCATTGTCACACATGTTTTAACACCCTAGGGCCCTCGTCTTTGATTGTTCATACAAATGTCAATAAACCACAGATGGGTGTGCCCTGTCTAATGCTGGATACTCCAGTCTGAAATAGGACCACCCTGTGAGCATCTCTACAAGGAACATCTTCACATCCCTTGTGAAATGAAGAAAAATGAATTTTCCTGCTCATAGATTAGTCGATACCGTGGCAATTTGTGTCTTCTCATCCCAATACAATAATACATAGCTGGCTATTATGAAGTAAACCATATATTACATTAAACATCAAGAGACAAAAGGGTCAGATACTTTGTTATCATCACAAACTAGACTTCACAGGAAACGATTTGTTATATATATATTAGATGGCTTAGTGTAGTATAGCCCATATTACGCCTTGGTGACCCCAAGGGATAAGATCAGCTACAGTATATGGTGTAGTATACCATTCCCTAGGAATGATTGACTATGAGAAATGGTGGGATGCAACCTGTTGTCTAAGTAGACAATGCTTTTCTAAGTGCTAAACAGCCGCAGGACAATATGATAGTTATGTGGGATTTTCCTTCACTCTAACCACAGGGAATGATGGTTTGATAAACCAGTGTCACCACTTTTCTTTTAGGAAAAAACAAACCACTATCCTATCACCAGGGACACACAATGCCTCTTTTCTTTGGACATCCCTGGCCACAATCAATATGCACTAACACATACCATACAAGAAATCTAGGGATCATCCTAGATGACAAGCTTAACATGATGGCTCAAGTCAATGCAGTTTGTGCCTTCAGCCTCCATAACCTACGCATGCTGCAAAAACCTTCAAATGGTTGCCTCAGAACACCAGGCAGACTGTCACAAGAGGGTCTGATCACCAGCAGGCTGGACTACAGCAACACTCTCTATGCTGCAATCTCCAAATAACTTCTACACAGACTCCAGACAATCCAGAAAACTGAAGCAAGACTCATACTTGACCTCCCACATCGCACCCAAAATCAGCAAGGGATACAGAGACTGACTACTGCCGGCCCGGTGATGCACCTCGCCTCTTTAAGCTGACTCCTACAAGTGATCCTACCAGCAGACCTTGGGTTTTCATGACTGGAGCAATGCCCTGTATCCCTTGTTGATTTTCTTGGGACCCCAATTGACGTCCATTCTAGCAACACCTCCGCAGGCCCTATCCTTAATTACTTTGGACCTTGCTTCACCCGGAATTCTGGAAGCACGCCCTCTCACCACTGCCATATAAGTAACTGTAACCTGGTCCTGATGATGTCCTAATACTTCCACAGGCTGAAACACCGTTGACTTCTACAACGGAACTCTTGGCGCCCCTTTCAAGGATACCCCACTTGATTATTTTTGTATTCACTACCATTTATTGTTCGGGTATCCCAAATACATCAATTTTAACCCAAGTTGTTTCTTGTTGCACCCGTCACTATCGCTGTCCATACTTCCTCACGTGTCACTTGCGCCGTCACAATCCTTCACGAGCACTTGTGCACAGTATCTGACAGGTTGTATGCCATTCAATGAAACGCAGTGCTATCCTTCCATATGCTTGAACATATGAAGCTTAATATGTTGAATATGTACAGTCACTAAAATACAATTTATATCACAAAAGAAATGTCTCCCTGGTTCTCTCCCCTTTTGATTTAATCCTCAGCAATTAATTGTGCTACATGTAATTGACCTCCAAATAACACCCTTTTGAGACATTGTTGTATGTTACACATATTCTGTTCAGGGCACTGGTTGTGACAGTCTACCACGGTTCTATGCCAGGGCTGGGAAGCACTGTTGTAAGCATTATCTGCAGTAAAGCTGAACTGCTGTATTCTTTTAGTTGTGCAGATTTTTCAGCCATACCTCTTAATTTTACAGCATGTTTGTTCCTCTGCAATGGTTGTATCAAACATGGATGTTCAACAAGCAGTATTTGAGCTCTTTAATTTTTGTGTCACTGTCTGGTCCTCCCCTCTCAAATGGAAGGGCTGGAAGAGTTGGAATGAGATCGTTGATAGTTAATGCCGAGAATATAGATAGGGTAACTTTTCATCTAATAGAAAAAGTCTTTATCATTTAGTGTTTTAGACAAATATGGGCAACATATCTTTAAGTACTTGCCTCCAGCCGTCAATGCTCAATTGGTCATGGCAGCTGATGTTTTCAAGGAAGCTAAGTTGAGGTTGAAAACCAGGTTTGCCAAGTCTGTCAATGGTGCTATGACTAGACATACGTTTTACACTTAATCCCAGGCTCATAACAAAATAGTGGATGAGCTCGTAGCAAGATTAAGAGAGCCTGCTATTAAATGCCAATTTGGTGTGATGACTCACAAATCCAAAAAAGGTACTTTATTCGTCCAGTGTCGTAGCAAGAAAATACAGGAGAGAATATGAGTGGCAAATAGCCCTACCTTAAAGGAGTAAGCTGCTATACCCAAAGTTGTTGAAGATGTCAAACCAGTGAATGAGGGAAATGCAATTATTAGAGGGCAAATGAGTAAGTCACATTTAATTGACTGCCATGAGCGAAGGAGGGGCTAACATCAATGTAGTGGGTAAGTAATATCCCTAGAGTGAACACACAGATAATTCTAAGGGGAACAACCAGGTGGGGAGAAAAGGCTCCTAAGGTTGCACCAGGCGTGGCAGTGGTTACCATACATTGAATTTGATCATTTGTTTGCTTTGGGTAAGGAATGTAGATGACGTGGCAGGAAGGGTCATTTTTGCATGAATGTGCAAAGATAGTACAAGTAACAGGATGGGAGTCATGGAAAAAGCTGAAGACATTCCGGACAGGGTGTTGTATATAGTACATAATTCAGAGAATCAGAGTAGGAAACACTGGCCAAAGGTGGATTTTTGTGGTTAATGGTGGATGGGTGAAATTGATGGAGGAGTCTGAGTTGTAGTGCACTATAATCCATGAAATTAATATCAGAGAGAAAGAGAGAAGTGGCTGAAAATATTTTCAGAGAGAACTGAATTCAACCAAAGAAATTTAACCCCCAAGGATATCAGGGGTCAGCTTTAGAGGTCATAGGGTTTGTGTAAGCACATATCATTTTTGACAAGAGAGCAATCAGAGGGAAGGTGTATGTGCCAAGGATTGGCTTCCCATTGTAGAGTGGGTTCATCTGACATTCTTGTCACCAGAGGGCTCCAGGGCATGTGTTGGTGGTGGAAAATTCTAATGTGGAGGAGCTCCTATTGAGTGCCAAGTCTGTTGTTTTAATTGGAAGCTAGACACACAGAAAGGGTATATTAATAATATCTGTCTCAAAAAGGTTGCTGAACCCATGAGGCTTAAAGTCAGACAAGTTCCATTGGCTGTGAGAGAGAAGGCTAAAACCTGTTGAAAGGCAAAAGTCGAGAAGGTATAAGCAAGCATATTGAAGCTTGGGGGTGGGTATTGCCTGTTGTTAACACAAACAAACAGGATGACAGCCTCAGATTCTGTGTTGACCTGCATTGTGTGACTCAAAACATAATGATGGACAACTTTCCCCTAACTAGCGCTGGGGAAATGGTTCTAATTTAGAAGGAAGGGAGGTACTTCTCTAAATTAGACTTGACAATCACCTACCACCAAATAAAACTTCATGATGGCTTACAGCCTTTGACAGCCTTCATCATTCATGGGGCATTTTCCAGTTTACTCGTCTCCCCTTTGGCTTGACTTTGTCTGCCAGTGTCCAACAGAGGATGATATCAAGCATATTTTGTGACCAAGAGAGGGCGATTTATTACCAAAACAACCTGCTGGTCTCTGGGAGCCTGACGGAAGAACACTACTCCACTTTAAAACAGGTCCTTGATAATCTGGAAAAAGCTATTGCAACTCTTTAGAGATAACTGCACATGTTTGCTAAAGGAAGTAGAATACTTGGGATATTCAATCTCTGATGGTTGGATTAGACCAAAGGCAGACTTAATTAAGGCCAGAAGGGAAGCACACATGCCCAGCAACAAAGACCAATTGAGCTTGTTCATTAGCCTCATAGAGTACTACTCAAAATGTATTAAGGACTTTGCTGGTAGTACTGAAGGCTTTTATTGACGAAAGGGGTTCCATTTGTATAGGGTGAATAGTAGGATTCAATATTTGATGTAAATCAAAGACTTAATTACTAATTATGCAGTCCTTATACTTTTTGATGTACATAAAAACAATGTCCTTATCATTGATACTGATGCTATGGGCACTGGGATAGTTTTATCCCAAAACCAGAGGCTTATTGAAAAACTATAGCTTTTGCATCGCATTTCTTTCATTAATGCTGAGTCAGTTACTCTATTATAGAGAGAGAGGATTTGGCAGCAGCCTGGAGAGCAGGGCACTATTCTGTACTTATATTTGAGTGTCAGGGTGCCTCTCAGAACAAGTCACAAGTTTTTGATCAAGGTTCTTCTTGATGTTGAGGCTGTTAACTAGCAATAGTGAGGATAGCAAGACTTGCCGCCTGGTTACAGGACTTCAATTACATGATTAAGTACATAGCTGATTGGAATAAGGGGTGGCAAACTATTGATCTCTAGGTTCCCTCTAGAGCTTCAAGTGGTTGACAGTACTTTTGACGGTGAAGAGGTGGTAGTGAGTGTGAATGACGTGATGAAATGTTGTGGTGGAGCCATTAAAAAAGAAGCATTCACTGAAAAGTTTGAACAGGATTCATTTCTAAAGAAGGTTGTAAAGATGATCAGGAAAGGCAGCAGGATGGAAAGATGTGTGGTTGTCAGAGATACCCAAAAGGTTGAAAGTTAGTTTTTTGTTTGTTGTGAATAGGTGGTGATGCAAGGTGACAGATTCGTTACCCCTGCAGCTTTAAGAAGCAAGTTGATTGCCTCAGCTCATAGTGGACACATGAGACATAAAACAACGAGGTATTAGATGACCAAAATGATCTGCTTAGACTTCACTGGGCCCTTTTATGACTTACCAGACAGTTTACGTTTCCCCGTCATTCTATGTACCATTAACAGCAGGTGGTTGGAAAATAATTGGCACTCTAAAAAGAATGTTTTAAAAAAAAAAATCTTTTTATTAACAAACATAAACATGTTGGTTGTTGCAGAGTTTTCACTTAATGGTGTTACAGTGTTTCATCCTTGGACTCACAGACAGTTTTGTAACTCAACATGGGACAGCATATTAGGGGTAGACAGTACCATCACATTATTGGCTTAACATTTCTTCAAGGGGGGGGAAGATGGGAGGTTCGCAGATGTTGCCGCGGTATGCATTCCAACAAGACCAGACTGTTACCCATTTCCCGGGGCACCCCCTCAAAACATACACTATCTTTTCTTGCAGCATACACAAGTCCATGTCTTTCTTCCATGCACTAATCAGCGGGGGCGCTCCCGCTCCCCATAGGCGCGCTATGTTACGTTTTGCAATCACCAGCCCCAGCGTTGCCCACAATTTGCCTTTTACCGGTAGGTCCGTGGGCTCCCAAATGTTCAGGAGGCACCACTTAGCTTCAGGCCATAACTTTACACCCCAAACCTCGCTCATACAATCATGTATCTTTGCCCAATATGTTTGAATTTGCGGGCATTCCCATACTATGTGAAGAAATGTCCCCTCTCCCCACACTGCCGCCAACAGAGCCCATCTGCACTTCTCCCCATCAACACTAGCCTGGTGCCTGAGACATACACCCAATGTAATATTTTGACCTGTATCAGCCGCAACCTTGCCAATATCACCACCTCCTTGGGGGAAGAGAGCGCCTCCCTCCATTCCTCATCATCAATCTCCAGGCCTTCCGCCTCCCATTTCCTCCTGAGGTAGCGCAGTGGATCCGGAGAGTGATGTACGAGTTTTTTGTATGTGAGGGATATTGTCCTTTCCAGCAGGTAGCCATCAAGCAACCTATCCTCTAGGGGGGAGGATTCCGGGAGCGCTGTCCCGGGTGGAATGTTAGATTGAAGAGAGTGCCGGACCTGCATGTACCGGAAGAACTCCGAGTGTGCCAACTCGTGGGACTGCTGTAGGGCGGCAAAGGTCACCATTTCCCTGGATCCCCAAAGGTCCCCTATATGGGATATCCCAATCAGGTCCCAATTGCGAAATCCCTTAGTGCGACCCAACGACCCGAGCCTTTCTGACACCCAGAGCGGGGTTGCCTACGTAAGTTTGTCAGCTCACCCTAGCTTCCGGTTCACAATGTGCCACAGTTGGACTGAGTGCTTTGTAGGCCCCGTAAGGTGGAACTTATTAGGCCGCGAGTAGAGTGCGGTCTCAAAGTTTCCCCCGGGGAGGAGCCACCTATCCATCCTATACCCGGGATCATCCCCACTGCCGTACGTGCCCTGGTTGATAGCCGAGAGATTCGCTGCCCAGTAATATTTACGGATGTTCGGCAGTGCTATACCACCATCGTACCAACCCAGTGTTAGTTTTTGGAGAGCTATGTGTGGTGCGCCACTCCACAGAAGGTCTCTCTGAGTAGCCTCAATATCTGCGAAGTACTTGTGTGGGACTAGGTCTGGGTAATTTTGGAGCACGTATAAAAAACACGGCAGCGCCATCATCTTAAAAAGGGCCACACGACCCAGCAGCGACAGATTGCCGTATCCCTCTGGAACATCTGCAGAGGTGGCCTGAGAAAAAGAATGTTTTCAAGAGAGGTTATTCAAAGTTACAATGTTGACAACAACGGATCCCAGAGGGTTTCCGAAAAGGCAAATCACTTCCTGGAAAGGTTTGGCATTAAGCCTTACCATACTCCTCTCTATAATCCCCAGGCAAAAAAGTTGGCAGAAAGGACTAATAGATTGTAAATTGTTCCTTTGAAATGACTGCAAAAATCAGGTTGAGTGTTCAAAGAGCTGTGGTCACCATTGTTTGGATTCACCGTACTGCAACCAATATTGTTACTAGTCATTCTCCATTCTTGTCCATGAGAGTAAGGGAAGCTAACACTGTCTTCACTCTGGTTTAGCTGAAAGAATAGGTTGCTGATGAAGGACTCAGGAATTGCTACTTAAGTAAAAGTGGGGTAAAAGTGAGTAACTTGGTGAAAGATAAATCAAATAGGATTTAGACTGAGCAGACAAAATGTATTTTGTATGTCTGGTTTGATGTGGTTAAAGGTATTGTGTTGATTTCGGTTCACAATGAAATTGAGGTGAAATAAAAAGATCAATACTGAAAGGAAAGTGAATGTGGTCATGAGTGAGTGAAATGGAAATGGTTGTGACAGAATTTCTTTTGTGAGACATTCATGGAAGAGCATATGTACATGTTCCATGGACTAGGTCTGAGCTCTATGAATTTTCAAAGCTGAGAGAGGAACCAGATAAGTGGTACACAGAGGTTAAAAGGCTAATGACAATTTCAAAAGAGTTTTGGGTGGATATGAACACTGTATTTGGAATTATAGTTCCAAAAGATTTGTGGGATGATTGCAAAGCAGCTGTTACTTGGCCATGAGAAGAGCTTCAAAGAGTAGCTCATAATAATGGTCCTACTTCTAATGTGATTGAAAAATACACAGTAGTAAAAGAACATTTGAAACAAAAGGTACCCGGAGAAGGAGGTGAATTGAGCAAAAATTATGAAAGCTGCACAAGAGCCGAAAGAGTCAATGCATTCATGCAGTGTTTAATCATGTGATCTTTTGTACCACAGATGGTGTCACAATTCAACACAAGATGAGGATTTAGAGTTTAAAATACAATAACAAAAATCAAAAGTTCAGTTGTTTCCAGTTATTACAAAAGATGATCTGCCTCTTGATTTAACATACAGTGATGGAAGAGGTATGGGATTTTACAAGTAGAGAAATAGAATTAATTAAAAATGTAGAGCCACTGAAAATTCAAATAAAACAACACACAGTTTATCCTTAAACGTATCAATATAAACTTTCCATAGAATCAGCAGATTTAATGAAGCCTGAAATATAGAAAATGAACGAACAAGAAATTTTATGAGATGTGCTTGGTAGTCCTTGCAATTCTCCTGAGATGGCTTTTAGAAAACTGAGTGGCAACTAAAGGGTGGTCCAAGATCTTCGCAAGCTAAACAACATTATAGTCCCATGTTGTCCACTGGTACCAAAACCTGCTCTGATTCTGTTTTAGATTCCTGCAGATGTAGAATGGAGCATAGTCATCGACCTGTGGCAAGCGTGATTCTCCATTCTTTTTCACAAAGGTAGCCAATATCTTTTCACATTTTCAATTCAATAATTTGACTCAATAAAGACCTTGCCTTGTGTCAAATCCCACAGGGTTGTACAGAAAGTCACCCAATCTTTAGTCAGATCCTGAAGAAAGATTTGAAAAGTCTGTAATTTACCGCTGGCGCAGTACATTGATGACCCCATGGCCGCTTCTAAAACAATAGAAGATTGTACATTGGATTCAATTGTGCCCTTGAACCATCTTGCTGGTAAAGGACATAAGTTTTCACCTACAAATATGCAATATTGTAAAAAGAAAAGTGATTTTCCTTGGTCAACACATTGAGAAATGGGTGTGAAACGTGTCTAAAGAAAACATTTCTGCAATCCTGAGAATGAATCCTTTTACCACCCAGGGCGAAGTCAGGAAGTTTTGGGGAATTGTTGGGAATTGTTGTCTACTGTTGTCAGTGGATTTTAAACTTTTACCTAATTGCAAAGCCTTTAGTAAGGCATACTCACACTGATATAGTGGATCCGGTCCCATTTGATGACAAATGTATGAGTGCCTTCCTAGAACTCAGGGAAAATCTCTGCAGCGCAGTAGCTCTATGACCTAATTAAGAGAAGGATTTTTCTATTGGTTTGCCATGAAAGATATGGTGTGCATTTTCTGATCTTGTGCAGTAGCATGGTAGAGTATATAGATCCCCTAGCTATGGCTCTTCCTTGTTGCCTGAAATCTGTAGCAGCTGTTTGCCTTGCAAAGTGAAGAGATTGTGATAGAGTACACGGTCTGTTGAGATTTTGCTGACTCGTACACAAAATAAGCATCTGAAAAACAGCTGACTGACAACATCTCAACCAAGTGATGTTTTATACTTTGGATCCAACAACGCTGCTGCTGATTCCAAACAATGATAAAGATGGTGAAGGATCAAACCACAATTGCATTGATGTAACAGATTTGTGTCCAAAACCAAGACCAGACATAAACGATACTTTGCTTAATAGGTCTGACCTAAATCTATTTGTGGAAGGGTCTTGTCTGAGAAACCATCACGGAATACTGAGCAGCTTACACAGTTAGTTTATTCTATTAGTGAAATTGTCAAAGCATCATACTTGTGTAATGCAAGTTCAGCACAACTAGCAGAATTGATTGCCCTGACAAGAGACTGCTGTATGGCTAATGAACTAAGTGTTACACTATATAGACAGCCAGTTTTGCTTTGGAGGGGTACATTATTTTGGGCAACTGTGATCATAAAGGGGTTTGATGACATCATGACATCCCCTGGGGCTCCGATTAGCAATGGGTCATACATTCTGAATTTGTGAGCGGCCCTTCAGCAACCTAAAGAGATTTTGGTTGTAAAGTGTATTGCTCATACGTCTGATGATGACATGATTACAATGGGCAATCACTATGCTGACCAGGTTGGTAGGTATTGGAGAGGTTGCTCCTGATACTCAAACAATCAAGGCAAGAAGAGACAGAAACTAATTAAACTATATTTATTAATGTGAATTCTTTTTTTGTTAAATCTAGTACAAACAACGTTGAGATAACTCAGAGAAATTTATGAGGATGTACCAGAGGATGAAAAAAGGTGGGAAACAACAGCTCTGAGAAAGACTAAAATGACATTTGGGTAAACACAGATCATCAATATGTGATTCCTGGTTCAACAATGTTAATCACAGCAAGGGCGATACATGAACAGGCACATGTTGGGAGAGATAGTATGTTGCGAATGTAAAAAAACCACTGGCTTTCTATTCACTTTAGAGATGTAGCAGACTATCTATGTCAGAGGTATATTACTTGTCAAAAAATTAATCAAGGAAAAAGAACACTAGTGACCATGAGTCACATAAGCAAGTCAGAAGGACCTTTCACCATACATCAGGTAGATTACATTTAGATGTCTGTGTACAATAGGCGTAAGTGCATTGCTCATTTTCCAAGTGGGTGGAAGTTTACTAAACTGGGAAGAGCAATAGCATGACTGTGGCCAAACTATTGGTGAGGGAATTAATATCATGATTTGGCATACCTACTAATATTGTGCCAGGCAGGGGTAACCAGATATGTTGGAGAGAATCAATGGAACAATAAAACCCAAACTGGTGATGGTATGTGCCTCGGCGATTTTGAAATGTCTAGATGCATTTCTACCTGTGCTGATGGGCATTAAAAGCACTCAACAAAAATACAGTTCTCTCTCCACTTGAGGTTTTGATGTGGGGGGAAATGAGAATCCTGTGTATTCCATCATTGCATCAATGACTGATGACATTGTGTTGAATTATTGTAAAGGTCTGACTTATGTGGTGAAATCTGTATATTATAAGGTGAATGCCACAACACCATCAACAAAAGAAGTCCAGTACCACACACTGCAACCCGGTGACTGGGTACTGGTGAAGAAGCACATTCTCTAGAATTGCTTGGAACTATGTTGGGAGGTCCCCAACAAGTGATTCTCATGACATAAAATGCTATGAAGTGTGCTGGAATCCTACAGTGGATCCACCCAGCTCACACAAAGAGATTGAAGACTGCCTATGAATACGTGGTGACACAACCACTGATTCCTATAGTCAAGTCTAAGGTTGCTGCTTGGATCATGAGGTGAGCAAAGGAGAAGCTGTAGTTCCAGAGGTGGAGCAGGGGGATGAAAATGACAATCAAGAAGGAGAAACAGTGCAATATCATGAAGAAGAACAAGACCAAGAAACTGAAACTCCGGTTCATGAGAAAGAAAAACGGAGAATTCGAGTTTCAATAGCCCCAGAGAAAGTTGTTCACAGTGAGCCAATCTTCTGATGCAGATGAAAGCACAAATACAGTCGCAAGTGAAGAGGATTCAGTGGCAGTCACAAGTGAATCTAAAGATAAAAGGTGTCTTCATGTGTCTTTTCCTGAGTCTGTGAGGAAAAGCAAAAGATTTGCCTAGAAGGCTAAAAAGCCAGGGTTGATCAGAGAAGAAGCAGAGACTATTGAAGTAGACTGAAAACAGTGAGAGTAAATCACCATTTGCACACAATACGAGAAGGAGTGGCAGACAGGAAATATGGCTCACCTGAATGAACTCATCTGGCATCAGTCTTTGCAGATGAAGAATCAGATGTGGAAGTCTATGATTTGATGAACTACTGTCAGTTTATTTTTGAGTAGTAACCAGAAGAGCTTAAAAAAAGAGTTCTTGCAGAATTTATTTCGCTGAAATTTTGAAACACACAAGTATATCTCTATAATTATTTTTTGTTTATTTGTACCTTAGGTATCCCGACTAAAATAAAGAGGCTTTCTAGAATTCTATAGACTAGGTCAACAAACTAATTGAATATTGATTCATGATTTTGTATCTTTTTAGAAGTTGGTTTACTGTCTCATTTTTATTTTACTTAAAAGGAAATAGCTACCGGCAGACAAATGTACTGCAAAACATTTGGTATATTTTCATTGAGAAGGATATTAATAATCGTATTCTTCTAAATACAACTTTTTATTGATAGTTCAACAAAGAACAAATTCAAAACATTATTGTCACTGGGATTTCGTTCAGTTGCATGAGTATCTCAGTGCCCGACATCCTCTGTAAGGGAGTCCCCATTGACGAAATCTACTGACATTGAGTTGGGATATAGGTGGACCTGGTAGCATCCCACAAAACCAGAAGATGTGATGTCATTACAAATGTTGCCCCTGTAAATATTCTAATTTCCCTAAATTTTCACCCTTCTTTCAGGTGCACCCCTGGCCTTCATATATCACCTTCTCAGCCAACATACACCAATCCATACCTTGTTTAAATTCCCCCAGCTGCGGTGCCCACTCTGCCCCCCACAATCGCGCAATGTTGCGTTTGGCAACTGTCAAATTCTAGGGTTAACCATATCTGTTCCATGCAACTCTGGTCTGTTGCGCCCCAAGTATTGAGAAAACACCATTTTGCGGAGATGATATTAATAATCTTAGTTGGGCTATTGTTGTACTTGATTTGCCCAGTTGGATATGTTTCTTCTCCACAAGTAGAAATAAGTAGTCCATGCAATGTAATACACATGATGTTAAGACATAAGGATAGATCTGTAGGTAACTATAGGGAGAATATGCTATCAAATTTGTTAGAGGACTATATTAATATCATGAATGTTAAGGATTGTTTTGTCAGCACATATTTACCTTCATCTGTTGGAGAGATGCAACTTATACACAATTGCTCCTCTCTTAAGACGTATCTTGTAATGCTTTTGCTAGTGTTTTCCGCAGAAAGAAGTCTCTGTCTCTGTATCTTTTGGACTTCAATGTTTCACTAGAAGAACTTCCTGCATCTGAAGACCCTGCGAATTGTGTAACTCCCTCTATGTTCCTAAGGGTAATTGAAAAACCTAAAAAAAATAGTACCCAGACTAAATAATGAATTTGTGTGTAGTTTGAGTGAAGAAGAGTGTGAGTTGATTAAGGAGTTTAATAAAAAAGGGTGAGCATTTTAGAAGTTGGGAGGATGCAAGAGACGTTAAAATGCTATCAGAAGCTCTAGTTAAATTTAGGAATCTGAATGTGCATCCCAGATTGAGAATGGAATATGTGAAACAATGAGTTTTGTGCATGGTGTGATTGAAGTCTCATGGTGTTAATTCAATAGAAAAGTGAGTGTAAAAGGAGTTATGTTATTGGTGATGAGTTGTGGATTGGTGAAGAGCCTATAATAAAAGTAAATTATTATGTTTGTGGTAAGACTGCTTATTTTAACCTGCCTTGTAATTGGGTGGGAAGCTGCTGTCCCCTGGTTTACCAAGTGAATGAGACAAGTGATGCTATTGGTTTGAAAAGAGGGAAAGGTGTATTTGGACAAATTGTGTTTGATGTGCATGGTGCTGATTTGGGTTTGAATGATGTGAAAATTAGAAGATTGTCAATGCTTGTTGATCTCTTTGCTTCTAACACTGCTGGGGTATTAACTAAATTTAATGAAGAGTTAATGGCAATGCTTGCTATGATTATGCAAAAACGCCTTGCATTAGATATCCTTCTTACCAAGGAGAGTGGAGTCTACCGTGGGTTGAAGTACAATAGTCCTGAACCTTAATTCTTGATAACATTAAGATTATTAATATTTTTTTATTGTGATCATATCCTCCTTCTCTTTCTCACTCTCTTCACAATCCTCAATTCTCCTAATCTTCATGTATCATTCTCCACCAATGTCATTAATATCTCTTGTGATGCAAATGATTTTCATGAGTATGGTTTGTGGGAAGCAGTTTGTGTCTGGTTTACTGAGATTTGAAAGGTATTTACTAAGGTTGGTAATTGGTTTGACAATCTGAGGGCATTCTGCGCTCTGTTCTAACACCATTAATTATTATCATGTGCATTTGTAACATAACATAACATGTGTATTTGTAAAGCGCACGTTCACCCGTAGGTATTTTTGCGCTGAATAACAGATGTTTATTGTTACCTAACAGTACTAATTTTATCGACTTCAGATGGATGAAAGGCTGAGTGGACCCGCTGGGATTTGAACCTGTGACCTATTGTGTTAGTTTGTGCAATCGGTTTCCTTCTCATGCTTACATTTTTTGAAGTAATCTTTTATAAAATGGGGCTTAATTGTGGGTGCAAGAAGAAGATGTCAGTGATGTTATCAAATAAAAGAAAGTATAATATTTTTTATTTATATCTCAAGGCCAGAGCCTATGATGACATCAAAGTGTCAGAGGAATGGAGACACAAAAGACAGAAAGGGATATAGACTGAATTATGAAATATATGAGTGGGATATAGGTGATCATTGTAATCATCAGAGGGGGGATTTTATGGGAATTATTTTCTGATTAAAATTACATGTGCTTATTAATATGAGTCATTTGCAAATGAAATGAAAAAGCTACAATGTGTAGAACTGGTTTAATGGCCTAGTGTCAATTAGGCGTCAACTAATCCTCAACTCCATTTAAGGAAAATTAGTGCTGCCTCATTATAGTCATCGTGTGTTTATATTTTTCACTGATACCACACGCATCAAAATGTGTACTTTGTATTTTGTATGTCCTGTTGTTCTCTAAGAATTCTCTGCAGAAAACATTTAGATACTTTTCAAAGCTCTTCCTGCTCGCACACTATACTGTATTATTTATGACTCTTTCATTGTTTACGTAACCAGTCTGTTCTGACACCTCTGATGATATTAACCCCTTCGCTGCGGCGCGAATTCCGCCGCAGCGCTGGGGGGGTGAGGGGTGAGCGTGGCGCCGCTATGCTCATGACGGAACCACGCCGTCATGAGTCACGGGCGAGCTGTGCTCATGATGGCGTGGTTCCGTCACAACTCCGCCCACTCTCTAATTCGCCCGCACAGGCGGGGAATTAGAGCCGCGTGGGAGGAGCGGCCGCCAACGGCCGCAGCATAACGGAACCACGCCGTCATGAGCACACGCCGCCCGTGGCTCATGACGGCGTGGTTCCGTCATGAGTGCACAAGGGGTTAACTAAAATGGGGCAAAATAATTATTCATGTTAGGAGAGAGTGCTAGGATGGGAGTATTATAAGAAATGTAGTAATGCTGAAATGTGACTTGTTGTAATAATGATACATTTGCTCACAGCATGCTGGTCGTGCGGTTCTTTCTATGATGAAATTGTCTATACACCCCATCAACTTGCAGTTGAGCCAGATCTTTTTCGGTCTCTACTAGGGATGCTGCTCAGTTCTCTATCAATTTGTTGCATAATTTGGATTATTTTTCAGATTTTGTTTGTTGCTGTGTCTATCTTAAATGCTACAGAGCCTTCATGGAAATTGATTTCTTTGTGATCTGACTAGTTTTTGAAACTGCTATAGTTTACCTTTCTGTATTATACTGCAATAATTATTAAACATTCTACATTTACTGATCTCAAACTCCCTTTTTGATTCCATTCTTTATTATTGACTGTACTTTGAAATGCTGTTTATCTTATTGCTGGGGACATATTGTCTCATCTATTCTTGAGGACAACACCGTCCCTGACACTGCATCTGGATGCTATGAGTGTTATGACTATCGACAGCGCCCACAAATGTGAAAGATAGTTATGAGAGGGAACATCAGGAGGATCCAGGAAGAAAATAAAGCTATATATAAAGGTGAGTAGTTACAGAAAAAAGGGAAACAGAGTGTGTGGTACACAAAATGAAATGAAACAAATTACAAAGCAGCAATCAAATGATAATCAGTAGGGAGTTAATGGTGGAGTATATACAGTAAACACTCAAATACAGAGGTAAGAGTAAGATCATAACTAACATCAGTCAAATAAAAATGAGCAGGGAACCAATAGCTAAGGTATACAAGAAAGTAAACAGCTGAACAGATCCTAACTGTGCGAATCTAAACGTATAAAGTTAACATCAGGGCTAAAAGGTGAAATAAGTAGAACAGTAGAAAGATGGGGGAGAAAGATAAGCATGGAAAAAATGAGCGGCAGGGGATGGTGGAGAATGACACATGAAGATGAGGAGAATTGAGGATTGTGAAGAGAGTGAGAAAGAGAAGGAGGATATGATCACAATAAAAAAAATATATCTTTGGCCAGACAAAAAGTGTCTCTGGTAAAGAAGATATTTAATGCTAGTTTTAAAATTACTCAGTGAGCTGGTGGCTAATAAGCAGGGGTGGTGTGGGTGTTGAATTCCAAATTCTGGTAGAATGGCCTGAGAATTATTGATGCATTGTGTATCTTGTTGAAATGTGGAGGTTCTAAAAGTAATGTTTCTGACCTAAGTAGGAATCCACACCCCCCAGACACTTTCAAGTGTGCTGCAAACTAATAAGGGGTAAAGATGTGCGGAACCTTGTGGGTTTTGCATGTTGTCTTGCATAAAGATCTTGACATTGCAGAGTAACAAAGGTGTAATATGGTTGAATCTTTTAGAACTAGAGATAAAAATTTTTTTAATGTTGTGGGTGGCTGTAGGAAAAGCAGCAGTCCCCAACAACATTACAAAAAGTCTCCTGACCCTAGGAGAGTTTACCACATTTTTTAAACCTCTCCCGGCTGGAACTCTGTGCTCTTCAGCTGGACTGAACGGCCCTCTTGTGGTTGTTTTTATTCATGTATTTTCTGGACTGAAAAGTGTAAAAAGAAAGGCTCAGAGAAATGTTGAAGTCTTCCTTTTAACATATTTCAGCCCACAAAATGCAATAATAAAAAGCAAGTTAACGTGAAGACTCACAGACGTGTTTTTTATTAAAACTTTATTAAACATTTTTTAAACAATCACTATTATTAAACATTGCATTGTGTGAATTACTGAAATATACATTTTATTAAAATATTGGTGATTTTTGAAGAAAGATGATAAAACTGCTTATATATACTGATATGATCATCCCTAGATAAAGCCAATAGAACCACTTTTTATATGTTGGTGTTGTGACCCTTTGACAAAGTCAGTAAGTCTGCCTGAGTGTGGACAGGAGCCATCTGCAAGCTATTCATGCCAGAAGATCGTTTGCTCCAGGAGGTAGGACACTTGCAGACCAGGCCTTGCACCCTAGCCCACACTGTGAATGGCCGATATCTGCACACAGTGAGGGGAAGGGTGCTCACAGGGGTCCAGGCATTGGGCTTAGCTGCAGGCTGAAGGCTGTGTGCAGCGATGGGTTGCTTGCCTGCAAGGGATTGGACACAAAGCCTGGACACAGACCAGGCCCTGCTGTCAACTCCACACCTCACATGGCCAAAGGCCATGCATGGAGGTGGGTTGGCTTCATGCAGGGGAGAGGCCTCAGGGCGCCGGCCCGCCCCACGCAGCATTTGACCATGCATTGTATGGGGTTAGCTTTATATATGATAATAAAATATTACTTTACGTTTAAAAAATCCTAGAAATCCACTGAAAAAACCAACGGTTAAAGTAACGTTAGAGATAGGAATTGTAATGACATCGTACTGTTCATGAAAATAACTTAGAAATTCACTGAAAACGACAAAGGTTAAAGTAACATTATAGGTAGGTGACAACGTAATGTTTTAAGCTAAAAAAACACTGAAATCCACTAGTTATTTCTAGTAGCTATAACGCATGCCCTAAAGTAACTATAACTCAGCCCTCATCATGCACTGCTAATCACCCGGCATAATACATCACTCACAACATGTTCAATGACATTACTGCAACATCTGAAATGACATCATTGATGACAACACTGGGCATGGTGGAGCATAAGTTATAGTTACTTTAGGGAATGCGTTATAGTTATCAAAGACAACTTTGACTGTGAATTTCAGAGTTATTTGAGATTAAAATATTATGTTATAACTGAAATGTTCACCTACCTATAATGTTACTATAACATTTGTTTTTTTAGGAGCTAAGCTGCAGTAAGTTTTGGGGTGAAGTATAAATTTGAGCATATAGATATAAATATAACTTTTGAATTTTTAAGTTTTCTGTAGTTGGTTATGTATGGAAATAATAAATTAAGATTTACTACCTATAACTAACCGTAATCCTTTTTTTTGTTGAATTTGAATATTTGTTTAAATTATTTCCAATCATATAACATTGTTTATTATGCTATGAATTGTTTTTAATTTAGTTTTGGTATTGCAGTACTTTTGAGGTAGGTCAAAGTTCATTATGAACGTCAGCGCTGTCTGCATCCTCGTTTTGCCTTCACTTGCGCTTCCTCAAAATTACTGTGGTACCTCCGTAATTTTAAAAATTATATTTACACCAGATAAGTAATTTAAAAAAAAAATGAATTCAGGGTTTCATGTCTACTGATGTTTTTTAATGATATATGTGTTAGTGTTGTAACGGTAGGATGTGTTTGTGAACTATACTGGTACCGCAATAGTGTCAAGATACTACCGCGTTACGTTTGATTTTGTTAAACAACATTTATTGGCTTAGAACTCTGTCAATTTAAGCAAACAGAAAGTGTACACCCATTATCCCCATTGCAATTGAGATCTTCAAAGGTGAAGGTTGTGCTCTTTCTAAGAGTGAAAATCTTCTGTTCAGAAGCCACCTTGTAGGTTTTGCAAAACTGCAATGGCTCAACAACAAGATACTGTCCTGCTGCAAGAGGATGAAGAAGAGGTGGAGCAGAGGATGCAAATAGAGGAACGAGAGTTGGAGCAGAGGAAGGAATTAAAGGAATCCATTGTTTAGGAATTTTTTACATTTCCACATGAAGCGAAACAATTCATGCCAAACTTGTTACATGCAACCTATGTAACAAAATAATTTCCTATGGGAACATCAAATAATACTCCTTTGGTAACATGGGAATATGAAAACACCTGCAGGTAATTCATTCCACCAGGTTGGTGTGTAAAAAAATGAGGAGTCTGAAGAAGATAGAAGAGTCAGAAGCTAGAACATCTGCAGAAGCTGCTTTTTCTGCTACTGCAATGCCTTCAATTTCTTTTGCGGCACTTGGACCTCCATCACCACCTGCTGCATCTGTCCATCCAGTAGCACCTTCTAATTCTTCTGCTCTATCTGCCCCTTCACCAACACTGGTGCATCTGTCCCTTCACTAGTGCCAATAAATCTTTTGAGATAGAACCGTCCAATTGTAGAGCAATATGGCAGTACAGCAACAAACTGACTTCTCTGCCATTGGTGAGGAGAGAGGGGCATGATCCTACAGTGGGAGCTCGTCCTGGATCACCTGTGTTCTCCCCAATAGCCTCAATTTTTTGTGCCTTTTGTTGTCCGCCTGTTTGCTGTTGAGGCTATTGTTTTCGTTGGTCATGTTGACCTTGTAAAAAACTTAAATATTTCTGAAAAAGTGAACAAAAGAATAAGAAAAAAGTTATTTTCAGAACTAAACAAATAGCTCATAAAACAAGGAGCTTGTACCAATATTAATCATATTTTTTTCAGGTATCAGAAATACAAAAATTGTAATTAATATAGAGATAAATGGTAAGTGTAAGTAAAGTTAAACATGTGCATTATGGTTGCTTCATAGTAGATAGTTAATAATAGACTGCTACAGTGATATCTGATTGTATTTAAAGTGAAGTAGAGTGTTGCAGAGTGTAGTGGCTTAGAGTGGAGTGGAGTGTATTAGAAAAATAGAGTACATTGGAACAACTAAAATGATACCAGAACAACAAAAATGTAATCAGTAGAACAGGAGTTATTAAATTTTTAAGTTTTAGGTTAATATAGTGGCTAAAAGCACAAATTGACACTTGTGGTCATTTGGTCTTGCTAGACCAGGGGAAAGTATCAGGGAGAGTGTTGCGAAGGGACATCGCTGTAGCATGAAGAGCAGGCCAGGTGATGCGGCCTGTTGTCCCTGCACCCCGAAGAGCCGGTCAGACTGCGCAGGCGGTTGTTGCTGGAGCTTCGCATTGGCGGTCACCTCAGGCTGTCTTTGTTGTAGCGTGCTCCAGCGGAAAGGGCAAATTTACATATTCTCCCTATGTCACAGACTCGTCATCACAACCACTCATCCATACACTCATCCATTGGTGGGGCCCATAACACCAACACGCACCCGTCTTACTCGAATCT
Source organism: Triturus cristatus (assembly GCF_964204655.1). NCBI lineage: Eukaryota > Metazoa > Chordata > Amphibia > Caudata > Salamandridae > Triturus > Triturus cristatus. Next base: position 153,043,789 of record NC_140580.1, read on the forward strand.
ATACACAGGAGAAAAGGCGCTGGACATGTGGGTACCTTATTACCTATCAGGTTTGAATGTCTTTACATTATATACATTATATACATCTGCACCTATGGAATCCTAACCTTAACATCAAGGCACCCCACCACTTGGTCGACGGACCAATTAGTTGGACTGGTAGATGGTGATTTAGAACCAGCTAACACACAAAGCCTAGGAAACATTTGATTAATCTTCAGTACTCCATTACAGAATCACAAACTCATTTCTTATTAATCCAAATTTGTTTATCTAATATTAATTTGCTCTGCATTAGCATTTAGGCGCTACAGATTATAACATAATTTGGTTTATTTCAAGAAGAAATCAAATCTTTGGAACATAAGCATAGATTTGAAATTCAATGCATAGTTACCAGGTAACAAAAGTTGGCGACCCTCCGATCACACAGAGGATTATTCAAAGTCTCTGCTACAATCTCCGGAATAAACTGTCCAACCCACAGCAATGATCAAACCATCAGATGAAATAACTTCCCGAAAATCAAAGAAACCCAAGGTAAACCATGGAAATCTTCATCCGCTCAACGTAGACCCAACGCCATGGAAGATCAGCCCAGTGAACCACCCCCCTTGGGCGTATGAGGGTTTTTTATACCCTTTTTCCTCTTACTTCAGATCAACATGCAACAATTTAGGGGTAGAAATTGTTCGGATTGGCCAGTCCGGGTCAACTTGCAATTTCTTAAAAGTTTAACATGACCCACTGGTTTTCCATGAGACTTGCCATAGCAAAGAGCAAAATGTATTTCTTCTCCTCCGGTTCACAGGCAAAAGTTCCAAGGTAACAACAAGCAAGCCTCCTTGTACAGCTCTTTCATTGTCCCCTTGGTAGTTCATACCGTTCATCACTTGGCAACCCTCCATGCTCCTATCCTTGACAAGGAACACGATGGTACAGAGGCTGAGGTCACTTGGAGATCTCCAGAGTCATCCGATTCTGCGCAGAAGTTATCGCGCTCACATGACAGTGGCTTCACAGGGCCTAGCAGGCCCGAATGCCAACTTAAGCAAAAACAGACATAACAGTAATTAGAATATAGAAACGAAGACTCAAATGTTTAATCCCACTCTAATCCCAATGTATATTAGTATTTTCCTAGCTTGTAGCAACATTTAAAGCAATAATACTCACCATTCTGCAGTACTGAAAGCACAAACCATCACAAAAGCAACATGAATCATGCAATTCTCTATTTCACCACAATCTAAAGTTAGTTTGCGTACCACAGTTAATTAATGAGTTGTTCTGCCATGCAATTAGCCATTTAGTCCCATGTGTGTCTTGTGTTTATCAAGGTGTAAGGGTTGGTTAATAGTTTCTCACTTCAAACTAACTAGTACAAGTTAATTCTTAGAATGATTACGTAATTCATTTCATCCAAAATAGAGGAGGTATACAAAATTTTGTTTTACCTGCTCCATCAATCCCCCCTTTGGTGATTTTTAACATCACCACTAATCACTAAAATGTTCTATATTTTTTTCTACAGAAATGGTTTTATTCAGTTCCCTTGCATTTGTTAGGTTACATCATAGTGTTTCACATATCATTCTCTCTTGTTTTGTTGTACATGTTTTATTGCAACTCTTCTAATTCTCTCTTATTTCCTTCTCTTTTCTTTTCTTACGTTCTCTTTTTATCTTATTTTGTAATTTCCTTCTTTTTATGCACACACATTCTAGTCTCAATGTTAATACTAATATAGTCACAGAGGTCACAGGTATCAGTATTTTACCCACAAAAGAACTACCTAATTTTGTTAATAAATTCTTAATAGTAGAAAAACTTCTACCAAGTTTCTCCCAAACACTTTCATCCCCCAGTGGAACAATTTCTTCATGCAAATCAGTTATATTCTTAATGTATTTCTTTAGGTTCTGATTTTCATCAGGAATGTAAGTGCACTTTCAGCATTCCAAAGAATCCTCCCTCTTTGGCCAATATAATGTCACGGGCAAGTCGATTTTGCATAATCATAGCTCTCATGGCAACCATTTCGGTATTCACCATAAAGAACCCTCCAGCTGTGTTGGATGATAAACGATCTACAACTGTAGACAATTTTCGAATTTTATGGGCATTCAGAGATATTCCAAACAGCTGGTATCAGTGCTCCAAATATATCACCTATAATTACTGACCAACTCTCCCTCCTTCTACGTGTTAGTTGTCTACCTATTTCGTGCAAACCGTCCTGTCCGCTTCCCACATGAAATATTTTTGGGAAGACCAGGCCTAGGTAGCATGTTCCATACCAGTGGTCCGGAAACCTATAATATGCTCTGTTCCCACAGATGTAATATATTCCAGGGAATACCGGATCATTTCCTCCTTTAAATCCCCATCCTCCCATGATTTTATATAAGTCATGGCATTCACTTGCACCTACAAAATAATTATCATAAACAGTATTATCTCTACTGATGCACAATTTCCCTTTCTGGGCCAATCTAAAGCCATTGCGGGATTTGTTTCTCCCTTTAAATGATTTTCCTTCCCAACATCCCAAAATGTTGTTTCCATCTTTTCCACAGACACTTTCTTTTGCATCTTAACTCTCCTCTCCTTTACCATGTTCAGGAAGGTCTTCTCTTCTTTTCTCAAACTACAAGTAAGATTATTCTTAAACACTTCTTCTAAAGTTAACTCCCTTGTTTCCAAGAAAAATTCACCTAATGTTCTACCAGGAATCACCTTGTTTAGTTCAGGAACTACAGGTATCTGTGAGAAAACATTATGTAATAATGTAATAGTATTCTAATTTCCCTGTTTTATAAAACAAACTAGCTAAAACACTACAAGTTATCTCATATGTCAAAGGAAGATGATGATAAGTGACACCTTCTGACACAGATGCAGCTAGCTGCATGCAGACATAACAGTCCCTAACCTCCATAGTCTTTACATACTCGCACAATAACTTTGAAAAAAAATTATTAGAAAAATCACTTATGGACTTATCTTTGTGAAGTTCTGTTCTATCTACCAGTTTTGTAACATGACTGTCATCAATCTTTCCCTTATTAGTCCTGTTCTCGGTGTGTTTTTCTATATCTTCAAATGTTACTCTAAATGAAATTGTTATTGCTAATATGATCCATACAAGCATTAGTAATCCTGTACAACAAAAACACATTTTACTCCATCTTCGGAGAAACCCACATGTAGGTTTTCTACTTTCTCTGTTTGCCATTTCGGTAATGATCAGTGTCTTTTGACTTAGCCTCTTTTGGTCAACAATTTTCCTTTGTCTAAACCTAAGGCTTTGATTGCCTACGTGGTTCTTTTCTAGTCATGTGTCTCGTCCGGAGTTTTAATTCCTTGCGATTTTCTTTGTCATTTCAATCCATGCATGAATCGTCTTTGTCTTTAGGTTCACAATCTATGTTCAGAACTTCCTGATCATTCGTTTCTTCTCTGATGTCAGACAAGATAACTCTCAGGAATTCCGAAACTTCTGCTTCTTCAACCACTTCCTGCAGAGTCACTCCTGGACTTTCTTGGCTATCCGCTTCCTCTTGTATATCAGGAAGTGCCACATATGTCCATTGTACTTCTGGTTCGGTTTCTTTATCCTTTTTGCTCCTTACAAGTGTTTCTGATCACTGTCTTCTGATTTTTCTAGACACTTCATTCACTTGTTCAGCATTAGAAGATTGTATTCTCGTTAATCGGTATCTCAATCTTTTGAGTTTGTTGGGCCACATTTCTTCTTTTGACAGCCTCTTTAATTTTGTTCCTTTCCCTTCTCGCTCCGTTTTCCAAGCTCTTTGCCTTAAAGTTCTTCCCCCTTTGCTTTCTTGTTCACTCTCTTCAGATTCTGTATCGGTCTGGCTTTTACTTTCTTTGGATTTTATCCTCAGAACCTCAGGTTCACTATCTACATTTATCCCTCCTCGTGTTTCTTCCATGCAATCGTCCCATTTGGTTTTTTCAAACCCATGATCGGAGAATTACATGGACTACTCATTATCTCTTTCAGAATTCCTTGTTCAATCATTCTGTCAATTACAGGCGTTACTCCTGCAAATATTTCTGGTGTCAGTTTATACTGAGGAACATTCGGGTAATTTTACTCCTTCTTTTACAATTATTTTCACAGGATCTACTCTTTTCATCAATCCAATATCCTCTCCTGTGAAATCCTATACTTCGGGTTTTACGGTTTTCTTCAACTTTTGAGGCAATCCTTCCGGATCAAATACAACGAATGCCTCAGTGATTTCAGGTTCTAAGTTTGCCATTGTCATTCTATACCATACGTCTTCATCAGGAGTTTCAAAAGCTATGCCATCAGGGGTACAGAAAATAGTGCAATTAATTTTGCACAACAAATCTCTCCCTAACAGATTTACAGGGCTAGTGTCACACACAACAAATCGATGCATGTCGGTGAATTTCCCTATTTTAACCTTAACAGGATCCGTAAGATAAGCTTTTATCTGTTTGTTTGAGACTCCAACTACTTGGATTGTTTCACCAGAGAGAGGAAGATTTTTAACGTCAGCTGATCTAACAGTTGAACGAGTAGCACCAGTATCTACTAGGAAAGTGATGTTCTCTTCATTCACCTTTCCATCCACAAAGGGTCCTGTCTGGTCTACCCCTAGAGTTGCGCCAAGTACGCACATCTCTTCCTCTCCTAGGCCCCGTCAATAACTCTCTTCTGACTCACTCTCATCGCGTTGCAGCCAATACTACGAAACAACACTAGCGCGCGCTAGCTTTGTTACCTGTTCCTTGGTGTAGAATCCTGTCTCATTACTGTATCTCTGAGGATTTACGTAATGTGGAAAAGGTGGATTTGGCACCTGACACTGTTGGGTAACAACCTGCTGCTGTCGCGGCGGTTGGCAACTCACCTCATTCTGCACCTGTGGATTCAATGATGAATTATCACCATTAGCTCTTGGTGGCAATTTACACTCGGAATTCCAATGCCCTAATTTTCCGCAATTATGACATGGCCACTTCTTCTTAGCTTCCTCTATGCTGACCTGTCCTTTTCCTTTTCCAATATTAAGCTTTTGTTTTGCCTGACCCATACCATTCGCTTGCTCGATCAACTGTGCTTCTTGTCGCTCAGCTACCTTAACCTGTGCCCACATTGCTTTTTCCTTCAGTTTACATTTTTTGGCTTCAATTTCATCACTAAAATATTTTGCATGTCGTAACACCTCATCTATCTTTTTATTCTGCCAATCTACTGTATGTTGTTTGATCATTTCACTAACTTTGGGCTTTAAACCATAAACAAATCTGTACACAAAATGACTCAGATCCTTTTCGCTTAATTTCTCATCTCCACTATATTGCTTAAAGGCTAACAATAACCTCTCATAATATGCATGTACAGATTCTTTAGCCTCTTGGTGAGTTCTCTCAATTTTTACCCAGTCAGTTTCTTTTGGAGGTACTTTATTTTTCAAAAAGGTAATTACCTGATCATATTTTTTCATTACCACCGGATCAGGGGTGCCCGTCTTAGGATCCCTAGGATACTCTTGCGTTGGCCAATCTATTGTAATTTTACATTCTGCCCATAAATCTGCAGGTACAATTATATCAAAAAGACCATTCAGATCTATCCACAACACCTTTGAGAGTTTGACAAATCTTTCTACCTGTCGGTACCATTCAACTGGTTTTTCTCTTAACCTTGGGAAATCATTGGTAAATGATAAAATATCCTGTCTAGTCCAAGGGACATGCACATAACCTCCTCCTGGGATTTCTCTCATGGGACATTCTGTTACCACTGGCTCTTTTTCTCTCACTGGGAATGCTGAGAAAGCCTTATTTGTAGTTTCCTTTCTTTTTCGGAACCATCTACTTTTCCACCGATCCACATTTCCCCATTTCCTCAGCAAGGCAATCAGTTCTTTAATTTGGGTCAACCTTCCTGCAGTATTCAAGTTTTCAATATCCTTTTTGGAAAAATCTACTCTATAGGGCGCGCCCAAGGCAAGCCAGTCTGCGCCCGTCCGCGAACCGGAGACGATCAGCGCCAGCCTTGCTGCCGATCTACATCTAGGTAACTCTGTGATCTATTGCCGTACTCTAGCATACAGCAGGAACCAATTGCTGATGCTGGATAGTGTCGTTTTCCAATGTCCCCGACACTCTATATCTGTCGACACTGATTTAGTGGTGTGTAAAAAATGTAATCGAAATTTCTCTTTTCAGTCCGATGGCGGAGACCATCGAGGTAGGACAGAGCATGTAGTGGAGTAGACAGAGGCCGGGATAATGAGAGGAAAGCTGAAAGCTATCCTTCTAAATACGAGGTCTATGAAGAAGCATGAACTTCAGCTTTTTGACCTCCTCTCGGAGACACAGCCGGATGTAATGTTTCTTACAGAAACATGGCTAAATGAAGGATCCAACCCTACCATCGCCGGTGCACTCCCGCTAGACTATAGGATACTCAGGAAGGACAGAGCTGGGGGTAGAGGAGGGGGGGTCACGGTCATTTATAAACATCCTTTGGTCTGTCAACAGATGCCAATGACAGAACCAGAAGGAGCAGAGGGATTGGGTTTTTGTCTAACGGTTTCAGCCCATCAATCTATTGCTGGAGTTCTGATCTACCGCCCCCCTGGGCCGGCCGGAAGGTTCCTGGAATCGATAGGCCACGCCATTACGCCCATTATGTCCAAATTTGGACAATGTCTGATTTTAGGGGACTTTAATATTCATTTTGACCAAGTGACAGACTCAGACACAACTAAACTCTGTGAATTATTAAACATGTTTAATTTGGCTCCATATGTAACACTCCCTACACACGAAAAAGGTCATATTTTAGATCAAATCTTTTCGACTACTGAATTGGAACCAATTGTTCCTGTGCGTATTGTCTGGTCGGACCACTTTCTGGTACATTTTACAATTAGTAAGACGCCGGCCAAGTCTCAGTTTCATTATAAAACTCGGCCGGAAAATTTTAGATCTTTTAACCAAATGACACCTGAAGCCATAATTCATATGCTCAGGCAACATCCCATACCAGTCAGTGACAATCTGGAGCAAGATGTGTTCGCCCTGGAAAACTGGCTTTATGAGTGTAGCATGCAGCTAGCCTCTATTAAAACACGAGTAGCCAAACAAGGTCGAAATTCTGCACCATGGTTCAATGAGTCCCTAAGGAAAAGTAAAAGTGCTTGTAAAAATCTAGAATGCCGTTGGAGAAAGAACTTTGAGCCTGCTGAAAAACTCACATACAAAACAGCTTTGAAAGCTCATTATGTAAAGGTCTGCGCTGAAAAGAAAAAATTCTTGGCCAGAAAAATTGAACAAGCAGACAACTGTGCTAAGGAATTGTTTAAAATTGCTAAGGACTTTACTGTTCCCTTAGCCTCTAAAAGCTCTTTTACTTCCACTGACCCTTGGACAAATGAAATCGCACAGTATTTCTATAAAAAAATTCAAATAATTCAGGACTCTTTTGGTAGTCCTTGTCAGGATGTGACTAGCAGTTTGCATAGTTCCTCACTCACAAGTCTTCCTAGTGAGAACACTTTAATGGAGTTTGTGCCTATGCCTATGGCGACCTCTCTTAAGATTATGAGAGCCCTAAAATCCAGATCATCATCTGATCCGTGTCCGGCAAAAACATTGGCATCAATTGCTGAAGCAATAAATCCAGCAGTAAATAGAACACTCAATCTTTCTTTGTCTGAAGGAAGGATGGCCATAATCTGGAAACACGGAAAAATTCTTCCACTTTTAAAAAAACCATCAGCAGATCCACTGGTAGTTAGCAATTGTCGGCCCATATCTCTCCTACCTTTTTTTTCCGAGGTGACGGGGAAATATGTGAACACAATCGTTACAGATTTTATTGAAGGAAATCTGACAGTCCATCCGAGCCAATCGGGCTTTAGAGCGAACTACAGTACGGAAACCGCTTTACTAGAAATTGTAGAGACGATTAAAAGTACCCTAGACACCGGAGGAAAGGCGGTGCTGATATTATTAGATCTATCAGCGGCTTTTGACACCATGCCCCATGACCGGCTCCTTTATAGATTGAGGGAGAGCGGCATAGGGGGCACGGTGCTCAGATGGTTCACTTCCTTTCTGGAAAATTGGCAACAAACAGTCTGGGTCCCTCCTTTTTCTAGCCCCATTCAATCTGTGAATGTAGGGGTCCCGCAGGGTTCGGTGCTAAGTCCAACACTTTTTAATATATATATGGCCCCTCTTGGTCCTCTTGCCGAAAAATATGGGGCAAAAATTATATCATATGCAGATGATGCGCAATTGTTGTTCACCTGTGGGAAGGATTAGATGTTTAATGGCAATTAAGTTAACGTCTGCTTAACTGAGGTATTCAATTGGTTCTCTGCAACTCTGCAATTCTGATAAATCAGAAATTATCTTTTTCGGGCACACCCCGGATAATGAGTGGCGCCAATGGTGACCTAAAAATCTTTCCCCCCCCGGAGAAACCCGCCCTCACTGTGAAAAATTGACTCTGATATGGCCATGAAGTCCCAGGTTCAATCAACTGCAGGCACCTGTTTTGGACTATTAAAAATGATGAGAAATGTTCTACCCCTTCTCCCGATCGCACATAGGAAAACTGTGGTCCAGGCCCTGATCATGTCCAGGCTGGACTACATCAATGTGTTGTATCTGGGCCTCCTGAACTACCTTTTAAATTGTTTGCAGGTGGTTCAAAATGCAGCGGCGAGGGCAGTTCTTTCTGTCGGACCTAGAGCCCATATGTCTTCCCATCTGAATACCTTGCATTGGCTACCAGTAAGGCAAAGGATTTGTTTCAAATCCCTGGTTTTAACTTTTAAGGCCTTGAATAATGTTGGAGCCCCATTTATTAGAAATAAAATTCAGCCCTACAAACCCTCTAGAACACTGCATTCATCATCCCAACAACTGACAGTTGTGCCCAAATTCCACCACTCTCATAAAGGCGGCCACTCTTTTTAAGTGGTCGCTGCCAGATTATGGAATAGCCTCCCTCTTATCCTGAGGCAAGAATGTGACATCCTCAACTTCAGACGAGGCTTAAAGACCTGGCTGTTGGAAGGGGCGATCCCAGGGGGGTTACAGAACACGTTCCTGACCACCCGGTGACCCACCTCTCCCAGAACCAGGCCGAGCACCGGCAGGGAGGCCCTTCTAGGAAGGGGTCTCGTACTTTAGGATTGCACTCGCTGAGCTGACACTACTTGACAAAGGGACACCACACAGTAGGTTTCAGTAGACGGAGATCTTTATCTAATATTCGTTGGATCTTTATGATCCGCAAGGTAGTCTTTGGTCAATACACAAGCTTGGTAATTCTTTGACAAGAGGGGATTGGGGTAGCGGGACAGTTCTAGGTTCAGAGTCAATGCCGAGTATCCTTCGCACAGCTCTCAATCCTCGAGCCGGGAGACACGGTACAGTCTTGGGTCCAGTCGGACCAGTGTATTTCTCGAGCCGCGACCACGTCCGCAGGGCTCCGGTAGGAAGGAACTGTCAATTGGGTGATCTTCGGGGAGCCGCGATTCACTCGGCAGGCTCAGCTGGTCTTAGAGTTGGTGGGAGCCGCGAGTCTCTCAGCGGGCTCCGATGGTCTTAGAGTCAGGAGGAGCCGCGAGTCTCTCAGCAGGCCCCGATGGTCTTAGGGTCAGGGGGAGCCGCGAGTCTCTCAGCAGGCCCCGGGGTTCGTAGTGTTCTCGGGATCCGCGACGACGTCAGCAGGGCTCAGATGGTTTCCAAGGATCAGGTAGCGTTCTTCTTTGCAGTTTCGTTGAGCTGCGACCAGGTCCGCAGGGCTCTCTTGTTCCAGGTCTTTTCTGCCCCAGTCCCCTCAGCACCCCTTGTTATACGCCTCATTCTCTTTGAAGTCCGGCGTCCACCCAGAGAGGGGTCTTGGCTTCTGGGGTCGGTGTTGGGATTTCCTGCCGCTCGGCTCTTTGATCCTTTCAGGTTGGCCTGGGAGGGACTCCAGACACCCAGCATGCGGGGAGCCAGCTCCCTGGGGGTCCGGAGGGCGATCGAAACCCTCTGTTGAGAGGAGGTCAGGGGTGTGACAGAGACTACTCCTCCCTGTCTTGCTTGGGGGGGGTTCCCTCTCCCTTGACCGGGCATGGCGCGTTTAGGGTCTAGGTTTCGCTGGGACCCCGGGCCGGCCATCGGGACATCGGGACATGGTGGCCAGGGGTCTTCGGTGGCTACGGGGTGGGAAGGATGGGCGGCTATAACCAGGGGTGGTGTATGGATTGGGACTGGGGGCTAGTGTTCAAGGAGGCCCATGCCACGAGGCCGGGCCCCACACTGGCTTTTCCAGAAATAGTGTGGCTGTATCTGATGTTAGCTTTTCTGTTCTGGGGTCAGGCTAGCGCCAGGAAACTCTGTGGAGTAGCCGTGCGCTTAATAAATACCCTATAACATAACATAACATAACATATGGTTTTTGTAATGACCTCATTTTCTCAAAATCAATTCCCATTTCACTTGCTGTCTCTTCTAATTTTTCATGCAAAGTTCTCGCTCTCCAAGTTATACTATTGCAGAGGAACATTAGTTCCTCATCCTCATATGCTTTTAATCTTTCAGTTGGAATGGTTCCTATGATTAATTCTTCTAATGTCACCTTTAATTTTGCTACATCTAAAGGTTGTGGTTTTGTATCTTTCCTCTGTAGACTTCTTAACCAATCATTTAATTCTTCAGATGTGAGTCCTACAGGGGTTGTCTCAATTCTTATTTTATCCGTTATTCTCTCTGGGGTTTCAGTCATATTCGCATTCCGCCATCTTCTCATTCTGTCATCATGACTTTCTTGACCACAATGTCTACCAAACATGTAATTATACCTTCTTCCACTCCGATGCCTTTCCCTTTTATACATCTCTTCTTCCCATTCAGTCAAAGCCTCGAATTGGGTAGGTCTGGGTTTCGGTTCTAACCTCATCATTCTTTCTCTTAAATTTCGTAATACGGCCAAACTAAACGAACCACTTTCTGGAAGCGCTAGTACCCTATCCTCTTTGGTTTACCTTTCCGAATTCTCCAACCAGATACATGTATGATAACCATATTTCGCTACCATAAAAGCTGCAGGTGATTTCGGTGGAGGAACTATCTGTCCTACCCAAGTCACAATCGTCTTATCCTTCTTAAATAGGTTTTTAATTTTCCCAAACCATGATTTTTTCTCTTTCTCAGGTTGATCGTAGTACATCATTTTTATTTTTCAAAGTTCTTAATCAACTAGGCTTTGCAAATCACTTACTTCACGGCTTCTCCGTATTCTGTCCAATCCCAGCACGACTCACACTAACGCACCAACACTGGGCGTCTACGTCACACCTGAAGTTCTCCAATCCCAGCGTGACTCACACTAACACACCAATCCTGGGCATCTACGTCACACCGGTAATTCTCCAATCTCATCGCAACTCACACTAACGCACCAATCAGTGAAATCTTCGTCTCTCTACAGCTGACCAATCCCAGCGCGGTCTTTCTGACGTCAGCCTTTCTCGCTACTCCTGCTCCTGTTGACCCCTCCTTTACAAAATTTTATCGGCAAACGTTTTCTTACGTTTTCTTTAATCAAATCTGTTAGTAACAACATAAAACATCTCCATTGCCTGTTTCGCTAAACCAGCGAGATAGTTTTGTCCACTTACACAAGAATTGTTTCTTTCCAGTAGGCAGCGCTTACCTCTCCCCTACCACAGAATTATTTCGTTTCGCCGATAAAGTAGCACTTCCCTCTACCATAACCTTCTAACAAGCAAAAGGCTAACCCGTTTCTCTGGGGATAAAACACATGTGGAGACTACAATGCTCCTAAGAATTAAGGCCAGAGTTTCACAAGAAAACCTATTGCTATTTCACTCACACACATTCATACGGAAAATTTCCCTACCGATAACACACGACGATGTTACCACCTTGAAACCAGACAATGCGCTGTGCGACTTCACTTGCAACACATTTCCCCTGCCTGCATACAGGGCAACCAACTTCCTACTTCCCGGAAGTCTTCAAAACATTTGACACCATAAAACGCAACACAAACTCAACATAAAGTGTTAGACATAAACCTTTGAATACAGGGGTTTTATATACACTAAACTAGTAAAATAACCATTACTAATCAACAAACTAGTCAATAATAACCATCAATCTGCTACCAAGAAAACTGCTCCAGCGGAAAGGGCAAATTTACATATTCTCCCTATGTCACAGACTCGTCATCACAACCACTCATCCATACACTCATTCATTGGTGGGGCCCATAACACCAACACGCACTCGTCTTACTTGAATCTATACTCAGGAGAAAAAGCGCTGGACATGTGGGTACCTTATTACCTATCAGGATTGAATTTCTTTACATTATATACATTATATACATCTGCACCTATGGAATCCTGACATTAACATCAAGGCACCCCACCACTTGGTCGATGGACCAATTAGTTGGACTGGTTGATGGTGATTTAGAACCAGCTAAAACACAATTAAAGCCTAGGAAACATTTGATTAATCTTCAGTACTCCATTAAAGAATCACAAACTCATTTCTTATTAATCCAAATTTGTTTATCTAATATTAATTTGCTCTGCATTAGCATTTAGGCGCTACAGATTATAACATAATTCGGTTTATTTCAAGAAGAAATCAAATCTTTGGAACTTAAGCATAGATTTAGAAATGCAATTGATAGTTACCAGGTAACAAAAGTTGGCGATCCTCTGATCACACAGAGGATTATTCAAAGTCTCTGCTACAATCTCCGGGATAAACTGTCCAACCCACAGCAATGATCAAACCATCAGATGAAATAACCTCCCGAAAATCTAAGAAACCCAAGGTAAACCATGGAAATCTTCATCAGCTCAACGTAGACCCAACGCCCCGGAAGATCAGCCCAGTGAACCACCCCCGTTGGGCGGATGAGGGTTTTTTATACCCTTTTTCCTCTTACTTCAGATCAACATGCAACAATTTAGGGGTAGAAACTGTTCGGATTGGCCAGTCCGGGTCAGCTTGCAATTTCTTAAAAGTTTCACATGACCCACTGGTTTTCCATGAGACTTAGCATAGCAAAGTGCAAAATGTATTTCTTCTCCTCTGATTCACAGGCAAAAGTTCCAAGGTAACAACAAGCAAGCCTCCTTGTACAGCTCTTTCATTGTCCCCTTGGTAGTTCACACCGTTCATAACTTGGCAACCCTCCATGCTCCTATCCTTGACAAGGAACACAATGGTACATGGGCTGAGGTCACTTGGAGATCTCCAGAGCCATCCGATTCTGCACAGAAGTTATCGCACTCACATGACAGCGGCTTCACAGGTGTTCCATTTTAAGTACTGCGGACTAGCAGGCCCGAATGCCAACTTAAGCAAAAACAGACATAACAGTAATTAGAATATAGAAACGAAGATTCTAATGTTTAATCCCACTCTAATCCCAATGTATATTAGTATTTTGCTAGCTTGTAGCAACATTTAAAGCAATAATACTCACCATTCACCAAGCACAAACCATCACAAAAGCAACATGAATCATGCAATTCTCTATTTCACCACAATCTAAAGTTAGTTTGCATGCCACAGTTAATTAATGAGTTGTTCTGCCATGCAATTAGCAATTTAGTCCTACGCGTGTCTTGTGTTTATCAAGGTGTAAGGGTTGGTTAATAGTTTCTCACTTCAAACTAATTAGTACGAGTTAATTCTTAGAATGATTACGTAATTAATTTCATGCAAAATAGAGGAAGTATACAAAATGTTGTTTAACCTGCTCCATCAAGCGCGAAGTGCAGATCTCGTGTTGCCGGTTGTTACTCACAGTCACTGTAATGTGAAGAGTCGGGGTCACTAGAGCTTTGCATTGGCGATCATCGTGGGTGGCACTGATTTGACGTGAACCAGCCCATTCACAGTCACAAAGAGCCAAAACTTTAGGAATTCACTGTTCTTCATAGGAGGAGCTAACTTTAAATACAATGCACCCTGCTCTATGAGCTTTTATTACCCATCTTAGTGGTGACTTATAAGCTTTAAAAGAAGAAGGATTAAGCCTGGCAAAAGATGTATTTTGCCAGGTCGAATTGGCAGTTTAAAACTACACTACAGGCTGCAGTAGCAAGCCTGAGACATGTGTTCAAAGGCTACTTTAGTGGCTGGCATAATGAGTGCTGCAAGCCCTCTTGTATCATTTAATTTACATGCCCTGGGTACAAGTACTACCATTTGTTAGGGAATTACAAGTAAATTAAAAGTGCCAATTGAGTGTAAGCCAATTTTACCAGGTTTGAAGGAGAGAGCACAAGCACTTTTGCACTAGTTAGCAGTGGTAAAGTGCGCAGAGTCCTAAAGCCAACAAAAATTAATTCAGCAAAACAGGAGTAGTAAAGGCAAAAGGTTTGGGGTCCTAAGACATGAAGAATGTCAGGTTTAACAGGATAATTGTAACTGGTGCTATTTTCAGCGCTTGCTTAGAAACGGAATAAGTGTGGCGTGAAGTGCTGTATAAAAATAAGTTGATATATTAATATATAATTTGGCCACTGATTAGCTTTGTGCATTGAGTTTAGATTCTGCAGCCCAGTCACAGATCGGCACTCAGTGAAATCTGTGTTGACTGTCTAAGGCACTTCATGATTACAGACATAAGATTACAAAGTACAGGCACAAAGTTATTTTCTAAAATCACTAATATCGTGTTTAAAAGTGTTAAAATTAAACTTTCCAATTCAGAACAATTAAAATAAAACGTATTTTAAAATCACACAAACAAGTTTTAGGTGATTACTTCATTCTAAAAGTTACACACATTACTAATTATTATCCCAAACTATGATTCTTACAGGGGGGTCAGCAATCATACAAAAGGACCTCCCTCCCTCTTGCACATGGTCTTTGTATATCCGGCACCTTATGTCTACTTTATCTTAATGCAGCCCTGGATGGTTGCATCCCGTCACTCTTCCTGTACCAGTTACTCCAGACGGGCTGCTATTGAAATCGAGGCTTCACTTTAATTCCCCTCTGTCATGTGTTGTACCCAGTTGTGCGCGCTTCTGTTCTGACTCGTGTTTTATACTATTTGTTGTGTTACATTCTGACGTCGGCTCTACTGTCCTTCTCTGAACTGTATTTTATCCGTCTGATTTCTGTTTCACTCCCAAGACCTTTACGCTAGCCCATTTCGTGCATGTCACAGTGTGTTTTGACTGTTTCCTTGGCTGATGCACACAGGTCCATGAGATTTATACTATCTGGACGCAGTTGGCTTACTATGTTTCCTTTCTGACTTGCATTTGTGTTGCTTTTGCACATTGCTCTATGAAAGCCACGCCCACTGCACTCCATACATGATACATCACGTCACAAACTACCACCGCTCGAGGGCCCCCGTTCCAGAGCAGAATGTTGCTGTGTCTCGGCACTGATCCTCACAGCAGACATGTGACCGCGTGTTTTGCCATGTAGGAAGGAGGGGGGCCGTGCCCTTTGCCCCTGCGCCCACACATATCAGAGGGCCTTGCCCTTCGGACCCGCCGGAGACGGCGGTGAACGGAGTCTCGGCTGATGTTTATCTGCGGAGGGTGGGACCAAGGACTGCTGGAAGACTTCGCAACTGCAGTGTAGTTTATTGTCCCTATCAAAGCCAAGCGACATCATTAAACCGACTAATCACCAAAAAAGGGAAGGGGAAAGGTGGCAGAGCTGTGAACTGAGGGACTTGCCAACTTGATTTTACACACTACGGTGGCTTCGCTGCTCACGCTGAACTCATGTCAGGTTAACATCTGGGAGTCCTATGTTCTTGCTTGAGGTGTCGTCAGTTGAGCAGCAGTAGCCGCAGTCAGCTGTGTGTCACCAGGGCTGCAATAAAAACAAGTCTGATACTTATCTAAGTGTGCAAGACATTCATCATTACACATTGGCAATGCGTAATGCAACCCTGGTGAGCTTCAAAGGAGCCCATTACGAAATTAAGCAGAAGAACAAGAGACAAGAAGCCTTGGCGAGTTGACGACCACTTGCGAAGCTTGTACAACATCCGGAAACAAAGATCAATTTCACTGAGCAGTTTCAGAGAACATTAGAAAAGGCACATGGATCTCTTTTTGTGTGGACACAATACTGATTGGATAAGTTACTGGTTATCCTTGCACCACTGCTTGGTGCAATTAAGAATTTGACCGGTGAGCACTTGACCTGGAAGGAACTGCGTTCTTCAGAGAGCGCACATTGCCATTGCAGATCGCACAACTTCAACTCAGTATCAGTGTTGTAATAAAATGAAGTCCATTAGTCCAGGTGTAGATTAGGTAAGACGGTTTATTTAATAGTTATAATTAAAAGCCCCACCAGGAGCAGGCTTCCTGCTGCTCAGCCCATAGCCCACCTGCCTCTCTCAGACATCCAACATTCCATGCATCACCACGCACCAACATTCCACTCCACACCCACACTGGCTGAGCAGCAGGTATGACAATCAATGGTGAATTGGCGGGTGACATCAAACACAAGGCCAATGTACATGACCTTACATGCTGCCATATTGGTTAAGGAGCTCACCACAACCTTAGATTCTCCACAGCATATTCAGAGCATATTGCGTAGGAGAACGCAATTTATTGGAAAAATATGAGCCTTGAAATCTGGTTCATATAAACAACTTTGAATCCTCAGACTTATGGTACTGTGTTATATATTACTATTTCTACAAGAGAACACAAATATATTGTCACAGTATTTAGGTAATCCTAATTAATTGTCCATACAGTTGTAGTATAATGAGTGTCACTTAAGAAATAAGCCTCGCACCACCACACCATCCATAATATCAGGAAATGATTCTTCCATGAAATGGGAATAACTGAAAAGCTTTTATATGAACTATATTGTGACCTTTGATGGAGAAGAACTGTCACTTGAAAGGAAAGTGAAATATTATTACGCTGCTTTGGATCTCGGGACTTAGAAATATATCAGAGAATGGAACAAAAGCCATGATAATAAGGTTAAGGGAATGTATTTGATCGAATTAGATGAATATTTCTCACCAGCGGTCTGTGTTGCAATCAGTTGCTTCAACTTCTTCCTGAGGAAACCAGGGATGAATGAAACACTAGCTCAGGGGTCTCCAACCTTTTCTTTTATAAGAGCTACTTATGATCAAATACAGTCATCCAGAGCTGCTAATATTGGAGTGGTTACATCAGGCAAGAGTACATTAGTGGTCAGCCTATGTAAAATAACCCAAAGTGATACAGTCATAAATAACAGCCATAGCTTAATTTCTGCATTTCATAAAGCGCAGCTCTACTTACACCGAAGTGTCCCAGTGCTAACCAGGTCTAGCTACCAAGGCAAGCAGAAGCTTGGAGAAGAAAACAGGAACTACCTAAAAAGCAAGGTTTTAAGATTTTTCTGAAAGGAGTGCTCTCTCTTGGCCTTTCGGAGATCCCGCGGGAGGGAGTTCTATAACTTGGAAGCAAGAAAATTTAAGGAACTGCCCTCAATTCAGACTTTCTTGAAGGCGGGAACCTCTGCCAACCAGGACCCTGAAGATCTCAGACACCATGCCCGAATGTAGGGTTTTCTAAAGCGGTGAAGATAATTCAGCCCATTGTTATTAATGGCCCTATAGAAATAGCAAAGGACCATGAAAGACACAAGCTTCTTAACCGCAAGCCAATGCAATTTGTGCAGTGCAGAGCCCATTGAAGCCCACCTGGGAAGCTTCAGCAACAGGCGAGCTGCAGAGTTTTGTACACGTTGGCATCTCCTAAGCCGTGTATTGGAGACTCCTAGATATAAAACATTACAGTAGTCCAGCCGTGAGATGATAAAGGCCTGGTTTCCTGTTTTCCTTGCGGCTTCAGACGCAAGCCCAATAATATTTTTGAGAAATGTAACATTCCAAAACACTTAACGGCTAAGGCCGTGATATGGCTGTCAAACTTCAGGCTTGCATTGAACAGAATGCCAAAGTTCTTAACAACAGGCTTTGGCTAAGAAAGGGAGCCAAGCGATGGTGGCCACCAGTCGTGGGTCCAGATAGAGATCTCACCTTTCAGGATAAGGCCCTCCATTTGGCCAGCATTTCATTTCAGGCAGTTGAAGTCCATTCAGATGTCCACATCGGACAGGCAAGCCCTCAAAGAGGCAGCGGCTGCAGCCGCCTTCTGAGAGGCAAGACCTCGGAAGGAAAAGGGTTCTGCAGGACCTGAAAGGGTCGACCCTGTAGAAAGGATGCGACCCATTGCAGTGCCTTCCTAGCGACACCATAGCTCCACAACTGTTCCAGCAGGATTCTGTGGGACACGGTGTTGAAGGCTGCGCCCAGATCAAGTAGCATAAAAGCTGCTGTGTCACCTCTGTCCAGAATCTGGCGTATGGTTCCGGAGGCCAGCAACAGAGCAGACTCTATACTGTACCGAGGCGGATACCCAATTGAGTGCTGTGCAAGAGGTCCCTGGCCTCCACAAATGTAGAGAGTTGGCGGTTAACATACTTTTCAGCAACTGGGGAGCAATGCCAAAATAATGATATTGGTAATAAACCTACCCAATTCCACACGATTTATCACTCAAATATCAGCTTTAAATATTTTTGGAAATTCAATCATCAGCTTCTCTTTTCTGAAAATACACACATTTTCATTTTGAATGCACAGTTTTCAATTTTGCTTTGCATATATTAATTTAGTCAAGCAAATGCTTCTAATTTAGTGGGCTGGACTGGACACTAGACACTACTTTTAGGTAGCTGGAGAGCTTCCAGTGTCTCATCAGCTACTCGTTGGAGAAGCCTGCACTAGATAATTACATAGCAGCACTTAGTAATCCAGCATGAACTTTTTTGAGGTCGCAGAATAAGCCATTTGCAACTGCAAAAATTCTTGTTTTGATGTAAAAACACCAAGCTGCAATTCTACAGAATGACAATTTGTTTTTGTAATTCGGTATTTGGAAAAGGCCTCTTCAGGATGTCTCTTCAATATACGAATCGTACTGTTTTGTTTTAATGCTTTGTGACTGAAATGCGGTTGCAAAATATTAACATTTTAGCACTGCCTCAAAGGAGGTAGTAACCATTTGCAAATCGGAAGGGGTCACCATGGGACATATTCCCCTTTGAGAATGTTAAAAATAATATATTTTTTGAGAGCAGGCAGTGGCTGCACGGACCACTACTTACTCCTAAAAAATTAATTTTAGGCGTTGATATTTTTGTTTTTGAAATGCATTCAGTTTGCCTTTAAGGAAAAAGGGCTGCATTTATAAGAGAATATTGCTTTATTTAAAAGTAATCACAGACATGATGGTTTTCTCACTCCAGCAGGCTACCTTTCCTGCGATAGCTATCATTTCTGATGGGTCGCAAACTGCGACCTACCTCAGTAATATTCACAAGGTATGTCGATTTGTGCTTCACTAGGAATTGGTATTTTAAAAATAAAAGTTTGCTACATTAGGAATAGCGATTTCTTACTTGTGATTCAATAATAATCGCAATTTGGAAATCGCTATTCCCAATGTTAGTATTTCTGACCCCAAATCATTATGCATAATGACGACCTCAATATTCAAGATTGACTGAGACAGTGAAGAATCTTCATGGAAGGGCATTATTGCCATTGCTTAAAAGGCAGAATAGTGGAATTAGTGTATGTTAGAAATGGGGGTCTCTAGTTGGCAGAGATAGGTACCTTTGTCCAAATAGGGACTATTGCTTCTAGTCAGGGTAAGGAGGATACACACTTAAGATAACCCCTGCTCACCCCCTTGGTAGCTTTGCAGCACAGTCATACTTATCCCAAATGCAATGTGTAAAGTATTTGTACTCAAAACACACAGTAACACATGGACACCACACCAGTTTAGAAAAATAAAGTATCTTTAACTTAACTCAAAAAGACCAAAACAACAAAAATCCAAACATACAGGAAACAAGATATGACTTTAGAACAGTTATTTAAAAAATAAAGCTTGTAGAAAACAAATAGCTCCGCCTGGGGCTATTGGGATGTTGTGACAGCAATATATCCAAAGTACGGCACCGACTGCGAGTTGCGCTGCATCAGCGAGCAGAGTCATATAGACCTCCCAAAACAAACAGTACCTTGGAAACGAAGTCTATGATGATGCACGGCATCGTGGAGGTGAGGCGTTGGTGCTGAAGTCGAGGCTGGCTCCCTGGCTGCCACGGGGAAGGCGACGCATCATGTCCACGAGGAGGAGACATATCGAGTCCATGACAGGGGAAGACGGTTGCGTTGGCGGAGAGGCGTTGGTTCCGGTGATGGTGCAAAGTCTGCGAGTTCGCAGAGTCACGAAAGCAGGATGCAGGCGCTGGCGATGATGGAGTCAGTGCAAGCGCTGGCATTGGGCACTGTAGATAACTGCAGGCATCAGCAGGCGTCGAAGGGCATCGGAGCTGCGGTGCAGGCCGGGTGGTGCGTTGTTCACTACCCTGGCCTCGGTGCAGGTCACTGCGTCACAGCGGCGTCGGTTTTCTTGCTTTTTTCAAGTTGTGTCTAGCTCCCAACAGCAGGAACATCCTACAGAGGTCTAAAACTGGAATAGGCCCCTCCTGGTAGGTCAGAACTCTTAGCAATAGAGTTCAGGGGAACCGGGGTTGAAGTCTTTGTGTCCCTGAGACCTCAGAACAGGAGGCCAACACACAAAGGCCCTTGGAAGTTCTTCTTTAAGCAGATTCACAGCAAATTTCCAGTCTTTGTCCTTTCCTTGGCAGAAGCAGCAACTGCAGGCCAACCCCACACAGCACACAGCAAAGGGGCAGTACTCCACCTCACAGCTCTCCAGCTCCTCCTCCTCAATTTTGATCCTTCCTTGGCTGGCACTCCCAATCGGCTTACACCTAGGACATACCTCCTCTATGTCACTCCGACAATTACATAGTCATTACAGGCATATGTATACCGGCATGTCATTTTTTATGTCCTGATGATGATCCTAATATGTTCTCTTTGGATTGAAACGCCGTCGACTTGATGTACACCATACACACTTCCTTAATTTACCATTTGTGTGTAATGATGTCCCCTCTATGATTTGTTTGTTAGATCAAAACCTGTCTCATACAAACAATTCGCTTTGCCTGAGCCTTTCTTGCTTTATGTTGTACGTCCTCCTCACTAAGTTGGATACAGACTTGTGTCCCACTTAAATTGTTCTTTGCTAATTTTTTGTATATATAACTCATTGAATATTAAAAAACTGTCCGGCTGGACAGCTTTCAAATATAGCACTGATTGGGTCTATATTTAATGTTTGTTTTCATTAATTCTTGTCTAGGGACCATTGTCTTTAGAAAAAGTATACTTTCTAAAAGTGGCATTTTCAAACACACAATTTAAAAACCAAAGATGTGTTATTATATTCTGAGTTCAGAGAGCCTAAACTTTATTTCTCTATCTTGCCCCAATGGGAAGTTATACTTGTAAGATGTTGCAAAGTATCTCACATTATATCCTATGGGACAGATAGCCTTTCAATATTGAAATACGAAATTGGCAGTATTTCACTATCAGTACATGTCCTACCTTTCTCATACACTGCACACTGCCCATGGGGGTACCTTGGGCCTACCATAGGGGTGCCTTACATGTAAGAAATGGGAAGGTGAGGGCCTGGCAAGGGGGTGCACTTGCCAGGTCGGACATGGCAGTTTAAAACTGCACACAGACACAGCAGTGGCAGGTCGGAGATACCTTTTCAGGGCTACTCATGTGGGTGGCACAATCAGTGCTGCAGACCCACTAGTAGTATTTGATTTACAGGCCCTGGCACACTTAGTGCAATTTACTAGGGACATACCAGTAAATCAAATATGCCAATCAGGGAGAACTAATTGTAATAAAACATTTCACAGGGAGCACTTGCACTTTGGCACTGATTAGCAGTGGCAGAGTGCCCAAAGCATCTAAGCCAGAAAAAACGAAATCCAGCACAACATCAAAAATACAGAAGGTAGCGATAAAAAGTCAGAGGAAATCACACCAAAGATGCCAAGTCTAACACGTGTCCCCTCCAGCTGATGTGGAAGTCAGGACCACCTTGCCTTCAATAAGAATTGCCAGGCTATTAAACAAAGGTGCTTTTGTTGGGGAGTGGTAGGACGTTTTGTGTGTGTATGCAGGAAAAGATTGGATGGGGAGAAACTTAAAAGTAATTGGGAAGTTAAATGTATTAACTGCTCAAGATGATGAAGATAGTGACTCTGAGGATATAACGGAATGATTCTGGATGTTAACTGTCAGTGAAGAGACCGTTGAAATGGTGTGTGAAAAAGTGTTGAAAAAACCAGTCTGTGAAATAAATTCAGGGAGTACCTGGCCTGTCAGTTCGGATTGGACGGTTCCCATGGGGAGCAGGGTCAAGACTGATTTGTATATGGCTGGGTCTAAACTGGGGTGGCATGAAGAGCAAAACAACAATGGATTTAACCCATATCTGTGACTGGGGGCCAATGTTTGACAATGTTCATCATTCCAGCCATCATTTTTTGTGTTGCAATCATTCTCCCTCAATAAGATTCAAATACCCTGAATTCTGCTGAAATATATTGACATCATATCACCATACCACCCATCAAAGTCATTTTCCCATTCTCTTGATCATTCTATTTTATTTTATTTTAAACATAGATGATCTCATGTTACCATTTCAAAGCTGTAGGTGTGCCAAAGTGAATCACAGTCTTCCATGGATTCAGTCACTGCTAGTGGTTCCTTCTACAGGGACCCCAAATTTGGTCACTTATGTGCCCTAATACTGGAAATGTGTACTCCGGGTGAGGACCCAAATATTTGCAGCCATCACTTAAATGGGGTTCTACATAATTTACTGGACTGTTGCACTAACCTTTGCGTCCCAACAGGTATAGGCAATGAATACTCTTTGTTTATATCATGTTTGCTTTCTTCATTTGTTTTGCCCTAAATGCTTTTCTCTGTTGGTTTATTACAGGTATAAACCATGCCAGGTGCCCACTCATGTTCTGCTGATTCAGTTGGCTGATAGATCATCTCTTTTTAGGAACATTAACTTTGGTTATGAGTCACCTCCTCCTCATCTTACATCCAACTCCAGGGTGGGAGCCCTTTCTAAACACCCCTGGATCATTATTGCTTAAGCTCCTTTCTCCATGATCTAGATACCTTTCCACTTGTTATCCCAATCTAGCCCCAGGGAAACAATGTGGTGGAAGTTCCTGTTTTCTCGTAGGTGCCTGAAAACTATGGGGCAGATTTATGTTTCCTGGCGCATCCCTGCAAATCAGCAGGGATGCGCTAGGAAAGATGCGTCATGCAAGTTAACCCTTGCGCCACCACAGATGCGTCGCATTTACAATGCAGCGCATCGTGGCGCAAGGATAAACAGATGCGTGACGCATCTGATGGCGTAGGGGGGGCGCATAGCTGGAGTCGCGTCTCAAGCACGACGCAACTCCAGCAATGTTTAGGGGCTGCCCATACCTAACATGCTGCGTCATGCCTTACGCCTGCTTCACGCAGGCGCAAGGTTTTGACGCAGCAGCATCGGAAAAGTGACTGAGTGAAATCTTTTAGATTTCACTGCGTCACTTTTCCGAGGCTTTTTCCGATGGAACGCCCACCCTGCATACATTAAGCCTGACGCAGGTTTAATGTAGCGCAGGGCTTTACAACGTGACGCATCTCCCTAGATGCGTCATGTTGTAAATAAGGCGCAACTTGGCGCATGGTTTACGCCGCCGCTGCGTCACAAAAGTGATGCAACGGCGGCGTAAAAGTGGCGCAAGTCTAACATAAATCTGCCCCTATATTTTTATTCCACAGTGTGGTAGTAATGCTCAAATTTATCTTGATGTTGGCTCCTCTGCTGAGGTAGTGACATTGCTTCAAGCAGTGAGTGATGATCAAAGGATGCAAATGTTTTATTAGGGAGCTGTCAAACAGTTGCTGCAAGTAGGAGGTGAATGGACTGGTACCTCAGGCAACCAGCAGTATAACAAACACACACATGTGCATGCATACACACACACAAGAGATGAGAAAGAGGGGTGAGGGAGTAAGGCAAGGTGTTGTGGCACAGTCTCCCTTTTTAAGCAGCATGCTTCAGAAAGGCATATATGTTGCAGGTAGGAAGAGGGATAGACAGAGGTTTAGCACCCTAAAAGAGAGCATGAGATGTCATGCTGGTGTTGTTATTGTACAGTTGTTGGGCATCTGAGAAGAGGAATGAAGAACCATGATGGAGAAGAGAAGAATTAGGTGTAAGTTGGGATGTTGCTGAGGCATTAAAGGATTCAGGGCAGCAGGCAAAAAGGTTGAATAGGGAATTGAGCCACTAGAGAGGGGAGGGTTTATTTAAAGCTGGGCGGTATGAAGGAGGGTGCTGAAGATAGAGGTTAAGTGGGGAAGAATCGTCCTAGAGGCTAAAATGTAGGGAGCGTCCAGGAGAAGGGGAAGTGTAAAGAAGAGTGGTAGAAGAGAGGGAAAGAGCCCATTTGGAGGTGAAAGCCCATTTTCAGGGCCTCACACAATCAGATGCACATTTACACCTTGTGAAACATGGTGATGCATGCCAAACAGTCCATAGAGTGGGATGGAATGTCATCCAGTAATTGCAACCTCATATTACAAGTTCTAAAGAGTATTTGATTATGATTGTCCCTTGAAGAAGAACCATCACCCTAAAAGGTGGCCGCTAAGCAATACTATAAGTACAACTCCTTAGAACATGGAAAACTAATAAACGGTCGGATTATCATAAAATGATTTGAAGAAAGGAGAATGATTAGAAAAAGAAGCAATCTGATAACATCGTACGCAATCTGCAAGTCTTGTAGCGAGAGGTCACGGGCTGAAGGGACCCTGTCTCATTTGCATGCTTTAGATAGATGAACTGTACCAAATATTGATATCAACAAGTGTGTGACTAGCTTGGCTCTGTATTCTATGTAGAGCCCCTTATCAGCACAACATAGGGGCAGGGTGAATTCTGTTAGAGGGCTGGTGTAACCATTCAGTATCACAGTCCTGGATGCAGAAAGAGGGACAAGCGCACGGGAAGGACTTTGTCCCACAAGGCAAACAACAAAGGAGTGTAAGCTACAATTCAAGGAAGAATTGCTCTTCATGGCTTCATCAGCAGTCTGTCTTGAAGGCTTCTTGAACTCTTCCTTTTCCTGCAAGGGATGTGGGTATTAATTTGCTCCTGCCTTCTCTCAGGGAAACATGGGAAGGATGTTGAGGACTCTGCTGTAGTTAATTTTGTTGCACCGCGGACCGTGATTCGGCCCACGGTGCTGGCTGCTTCTTCCTTGCGTGCAGAGATACAGCCCATAGCGTCTCCCTTGTCTTTGGGCGTGTCGTGGTGCTGTGCAGCAGCCCGCTGTTGCAATTTGGGTGTCACGGGTGCGTCCCGTGGCGTCTGCTCTCTTTCTGTGTCAGGCACGCCGCCTACCTACGCGACGGCCCGTTATCTGACAATTTGCATAACAGGAATACCGCAACACCGGTTTTGGAGCTGCGGCTTCTTATTTTCACATGTTGGGGCACTATATTATTACCTTCCTTTCACTGGATATATATTTCTTCATGTCTTTTTGGGGCCATCTTGCCTTCCCATGATTCCATAGTCTTCTTCCCAGAAGGCCTTGGGAAGTATCTGCTCTACCAATTCAAGATGGAGACCTTCCTATTCCGTCCACTAACCTTTTCCTTATCCAAGATGGTGGTTAATTACTTTCTGTTTGGCCACTTCCTGTTTGGTCACTTCCTGTTCCTGTTTGGTCACTTCCTGTTCCTGTTTGGTCACTTCCTGTTCATAGGTATTTAAAGGGCTGGATCATTCATTCCCTTGTGTTGCAACACTCTTCGCTCCTGCTGGTGTGTCCTCGCTCCTGTTCGTATCCTGTACTCCTGCCTGGTGTATCTGTGATTCCTGTTGGCCTACCTTGTTCCTGATTTAGCTCTCTAATCTGGTTCGGATTCCTGGCCTTCTTTTCCTCCATCTGGAGGGTTCTTTCCTTCCTCTTAATTTCTGGATTTCCCACTCCCACAAGAGGT
This sequence comes from Triturus cristatus, assembly GCF_964204655.1. NCBI lineage: Eukaryota > Metazoa > Chordata > Amphibia > Caudata > Salamandridae > Triturus > Triturus cristatus. The sequence continues at coordinate 153,069,905 of NC_140580.1, forward strand.
TTTCCCTACGGGGTGTTTCCTTTTCAGACTCCTTTTGGGGGGCACGGTCTACTTTGGCTATTTCATTTTCAGCGGGACCGTGGCTACCAGAAGGGGTCGCCCTTACCTCGGACAGACCAGAACCCTCAAGAACCGGAGTCGAGAATCTCTCCAATACGTCAGGGCCGGTAAGAACATCACAAGTATTGACAAATGTACACTCTTGGGGGCATATTTATGAGCCCCTTGCACCGCTGTACCATCTCTTTTTGTGACCCTCTGGTGGCGCAAATCACAAAATCATATTAATGAGGTCATGCAAAGCCACTTTGAATGGCCTCATAGATTTGGATTAAAGCAAGGCAGGGCAAATCGCTGCATTGCCTTACTCTGCGTTGGGGAGGCATTCCATGGGCTTTGCAGTGTGTTCCCATGCACCACCCATGGTTAAGTTCAGTTCAGTTCATTAAACTTTATTACATTTTTGATAAAATCATAAAAGTGTACTGTTCAGTAAATAGCAGCAATATATCACATTAAACATACATCGATTAAAAATACATCAGCTGGAAATTTGAGAGGAACTTACAGAAATACAGAAAAACAAGCCATCCATAATAAAAATTAATTCTAAAAAATACCATCATTATCCCAATAATAACTTGCAGATACAAAACCAGACAAAAAATGGGAAACAAAAACACACATTTTGGGTGTCAGTAAAAGCTATAAATAAATATATGCAGGTCTAATCTGTCTGAATTGTTCAGAAATCAGAATTATATATTTATGCCTGAGGTTAGAAAACTTTAGGGCAAATGAGTAATACATGCGTGGTATCACAAATCGAACTGTTATCACAGTTACACACAGACAAATTAGATGGTTTCTAACAAACCCTTCTCCGGGAACAAGAGCCAATGAAATATGTTAGGGATGTCAAGAAATGACGTTGCCAATTAGGCATGTCCAAGAGGAGGTAGGTCTTGATCCCGCTGACAGATATAACCAGGACATACTTGTGCATGGTCTGCTTTGTTAAAGCAGAGTTCTCCTCCGCCTCCCTCTGAGAAAAAACCTACTTGACCCCAGTGGCGGCTCCCCCATTGGGACGTGGGGGCGTTGCCCCACTGCTTTCTTGCAGTGCGGGAAGGCAGAAACATAAATGGTAAAAACTACCATTTCATGTTTCTGCTTCGCGCACTGCGAGAGAGCATAAGTGCCTGGTTGGGGGCGGGCGGGTGGCCGGTCCTGCTGAGGGCAGGGGGGGGGAGTGGCTTGCCCACTGTTGTGGGTGTTGACGGCTGGGTCAGCCCTGGGGCCGACCCAGCAGTCAATACCCACAACAGTGGGCAAGCCACTCCCCCCCTGCCCTCAGCAGGACCGCCCACTCTCCCTTTTTCTCTATGTAGGCTGCTACATGCAGCAGCCTACATAGAGAAAATGGCCCGGGTGGGGCGCGCTCCGCTGCGCCTTGCAGCGTTGTGATTGGCGGAGGGGGGGAGAGAGGCTGCCTGTGATGACGATGAGACCTGGAGGTAATAGAATTTCAAAATGCAGGACGGCGGGAGTCAGGACTCGGGACCCATCTGAGGTGGCGCGCCGCGAGGGACGGTAATTTATTTATATATATTTTTTAATTAAACCACTCCCGCTTCCCCCGTGATGACCCCATTCCCCCCCGCCCGTCATGCCGGCTGCGATTGCGAGACCTAGTGACCTCGTGGTCGGCCTGAGCCTCAAAGCCTGATGTGTGGCCTGCCTCGCGTACAACTTTTTGGAATTTGCAAATGTGTGAATGCCTTGCCCTTCCTCTCCCATGACGAGACTCCGGGCCCCCCTGAATGACATTACACCATAGATCCAGAAGAAGATGGGTTATGGGCAGGTTACTGCTGCTGCTTCAGATACCGCCGTTGTGCTTGTGAAGTGTTCAAGGTATTCTACTTCTATTCTTGTCACTGACTGATCAATTGTTAATGTTTAAATAGGAATTCGAAACTATGAATACTCCACTCCTTTGAGGTGCAAGTTAAGTTTCCACAATCCTGTGTCTCTGAGCATTAAAATAGGATTTCAAAGTCGCTAATATTTATATCTGATTACTGGAGTCAGAGTTGTGTTTCTTTTTCATCTCAGGCTAAGAAGTCCAGAGCCGCATTGTGCCGATAACTATATCATAGACAGGAACTATGTCCATTTGACCTGATATGGCATGTCAAATCCAATATGCTGTGGCCATTTGTCGTGGGTACATATTTCACACAAACGCTACAAGTTTGACATGGAAACCCTGGTAACAGAAATGTAGTCTGGGGAAGTGGGCCTGCGCTGAACCATGTATCCATGTGTGAGTTGGCCTTCTATTTTAGTGGTTGGTGTGCGGCGGTTACGCTGCGAAACATGAAAGACTCAGCTCTGGAGAGAAAAATACTGTGACCCTAAACAGAAGTGATTAAAACGTGATTTTCCCATGTGCCTCTCTTCTCTGGGTGTGAGGGTGTTTGCTGGGGGTGGAGGTGGAGGTGGGAGGAAGCTGACGGATCACCATTCCCTTGTAGTGGGATCAGCAAATTAGTGAGGGGGGTGGGGTTGTATGGATTCCTTTCGCCATAAAGGGAATCCCTTAGATGAAAGCCGAGCCAGACACACAAAACACAAAGAGATCGCATACGGCAAACTTGTACTTCCATGGCAGCGAGTGGGTTAATTAGTTGTGCTTGTGGGATGAAAAGAAAAGTGACTGTAAAAGATTTGTTTTTATTATTATTCAAGCGTCTGGAAAAGTGGTTGTTAATGAAGACTTGCTGGGTTCTGCACTGCATTGTAATAACGCATAGGCCTACACGTCTGTGCACACACACACATCGGCGCCTTTTTGCACTCGCCACTGTGCACTACGAGACCAGACTTACAAAGTGCAGACTTATGGCTGATGTCAAAACTTAATTGCTTTTTAAAAGGTCACCACAGCTATTAAAATCCATTCTTACCTGGCCCCTCAAAAGAAACTGCTGTGTAGGTGTTAAATTGTACCTGAACTTGATACCCAGTCTGGCATGTTGTGCATTTTGGGCAGTCGCTGTGTTGTGTCCTAGCGGATCTCTTGTTCAAAATAATTATTTTATATAGTTCACAGCATAACTAGGCAGGTTCAAGGGTCCGGAGCAGAGATCTGGGAGAAAAGGAGAGATGGAAGGAAGGACGGGTGAAAAGGAGAGATGAAAAGATGGATGGGTGATGGAGAAAAAGATGGATGGACGGATGGCAAGAAAGGTGAATAGATGGAGACAAAAGATAGTGATGGTACTGGGAATGTATGAGACTATATGTGGACAAGTTAACCAATAAAAGGAAGAACTCAACCAGAGCTGAGCCATTCACTGTCTTTGTTAGAACAGATTCACAATTGCTTTATTAACCTTCCTGCTATCTCAAATTTGCTTGAAGATGCACCATTTGCCCACTTCAAAATTTTCACGGGGAGAACCCCCCGAACCCCGGTAGGTGGTTCACGCTCGCTTGCAACATTGCAGTAGGCCCATTGTTTTACGCCTCACCACTTTCAAATGTCACCAGCCGCCACTGCTTGACCCACTCCAGATAACTTTTCGAAATGGCCCTGGGATTGGCAATTGGCAAATAGTACAGGTCACCCTAGATCCTGAAAATATTTCTTAATACATTGAAGCAATGGGATATGGGCTATGCTGTCTAAAGTCAAACAAAAGAAAAACAAAGAGGGGAGTAGAGAGGTACCACTCAACCTGAGTGGTGGAGGTGGATACGTCCTCCCAAGATTCAGTCAATAAACATAGTGATCCACCCACAAATGTCAAAATTTCCCCAGATAAAGTGTAGAACCCCACAATGGTGGAAAGTACACACTAGTTGTTTAAATACCCCTCACACACCAAAAGGGCCCTTGGTGTCATGCTTCATCATAGGGGTCTTCCCGTCCCTCTACGGGACGGGGCGTGCTACGACCTACGTGTACGTGGGAGCACTGATTTTGTGAGACAACTATGTGTTTTGATAGGGTGTGAGAGGAAGGGTCGGGGGTGAATAGAGAAAGTGAGATAAAAAATACCTGGCTCGTCGGTCTAAAAAATTTTAATATACCTATGAGCTGGTATTAATAAAAAGTGGGGGGAGGAGGTGTGTATGCCTCAATGAGCCGTGCCTCCTATGTCTGCCGACATGTTTCGAAGCTCCCCAAGCTTCTTCTTCAGGACCATAAGGATCCCTCCCTAAACTCACAGTGCTGTGTAATAACGTGAATAAAGTGCAGTGTAGAAACATTTCTATATATAAAGAATGTATATCATGCCTCAGTGGGTCTTCACGGCCAATTTACCTGAAAGAAAGACATATAAATGGGGAAAGAATAAAGACATTTGTCCTCTGCTTAGATGTCAGTACCATCGTGAGCATTCAGTGACCTGAAAAAAAGTGATAGAATAATCTACTTTTATCATTAGTCAGCTTGCGTGACGTGTCTCAGTGCGACGTGGGGCAAGCAATAGTACATTGATAGTACACAACAAAAACACACATAAAACATAAAACACACACTCTAAAAATTCTAGAACAATACACCAATATTCTGTCCAAATATCACTATGATGGCTCTTAGATTGTGGTAGGACAAAAATGGGGTAGACATACTTGATTCCTGTACTATCAATAGCGTCATGAGCCTGATACACGGGTCGTAGGAGTGCCTGATAGGCTATCTGAGAAAAAGAAAGAGGATGAAGTACTTGCCTCTGGATTTCATCAAAAAAGTTGTAAGTCAAAGTTCCCATGGTTACGAGGTTTTTTTTCGGCTATGCCGTACTTACAACTCCCGGGTTCGCTGCCCTCCTAAATACGACCTCACCGTGTGGCTCCGTGGGACAAGTGAGTCCATGGTGAAGGTCCGTTTAAATACCGTGTGGAACTGGTATCGTTGATTGATACTGGCGCGAAAGGAAGTGACTGGCGCTTGCCGGCAGAGTTACGCTCATTCTGCCAGTGATGACCCGGAACCGGAAGTGTCCGGGTTCACGTGTGGAAGAAAACAAAGTGAACATACGGGAAATGCCCATAGCGGGGAGGTGCCATTCTCTTATATATATGTGTCAATTGAGATAAAGGACTCAAGTCACCCCAATGGATGTAACAATGTATGACAGATCCGGAATAAATCCGGTTTTGTCGATCGGTGAGTAAAATGAGAAAAGCCCCTATGAGGTATGGTAGGATATCATCTGGGTCAGAGACAAAGTTCTAGTTCAGTCACGCTATACAAGGGTATTGAAATTACGTAGATCAGCCCACATTGTGACGCGGAGGAGGTGTGAGAAAAATATGAGCCATACAATGCGGTATAAATACAGATCACCAGATACATGATGGGAAACAAAAAGAATTACTTATTCTTGATGTTTCCAGAGAAAGCTAGCTCCGTAAGAACAGGGTTTTTTTTTGCGGGTGTGCAAGGTAGCGCCCAAAGCTAAAAGTTTAATTTTTATTTTTTATGAAATGACAGAGGCATGTATTCCCCGGATTACATAGTAGGGATAAATTTTGAGGAAGAAGATAGCGATGATTTTAGCCAGGGAGCTAGTTCTTACATGACCTCAGAGTGTCAAGATAGAAGGATTACAGAGGCTCTCAATCTTACTGGGTTGCTAATGTCTTTTTTCAAAACTGAACAAAAAGAAATTTATCTGTATGGGGAAGTCATTGGTACATGCTTACCCAAAGTAGGTTCAGTGGAGCGTTTTTACTTCAAGAAGTATATATGCGGGCATTTGGACTACTGTTCTCATAATTTACCAAGTAGGTCGGCCTTATATGTGACAAAGATAGCAAATGTGGATGATACAGAGTTCTTCCAATTACACAACAAAATTCCTAATGTTCTGCTTGACCCACTCCAGATAACTTTTCGAAATGGCCCTGGGATTGGCAATTGGCAAATAGTACAGGTCACCCTAGATCCTGAAAATATTTCTTAATACATTGAAGCAATGGGGTATGGGCTATGCTGTCTAAAGTCAAACAATCCTGGATAATAAGTCAGTTAAAAAGTAATTCTTCCTGACAACATACAGAGCACCACAATAAAAGCGGGCAAACATGAATAAAATCTACGATAAAAGACACACCTGGTTCTGTAGGATGGGTTAGCAACTCCCTATTTACAACACTAAGTTAGCATAACCGAGCCAACTGTTAGAAAGCCAGCTTGCCGTTTCTGCTGCTTTGCACGCGACACTGTTGTTATATGTTATTCATTTTAGAAATGCTTACTCGACTTTGCCTTACAGGATAACAGTTTGTTGTTTAACATTCTTAACAGTGTGCTGCGACCTTGGTCTGTACATCATGTAAAGAACGAGTCTAGGACACTAAACGGTGCAGGGTGTTGTGTTCAGATTGATTGTACCACTTTTTAGACATATCATACATGCAGCTGCCAACATCTGAAGGACGAGTGCTTTTAATATTGCAGAACAGAATGTTTTAGATTCATTCGAACAGAAGAGCTGATGCAGGAGAGAGCCTAGCTGATCCTGTGATGTGATTCCACTAAGCTGATCTATACGGTATGGGGTCCCCCATGTTAGCCTAAGAGACCTTCTATTAGTCTAATAATAACCTATTAGTTGCTAGAGAAAGGAGTGTGGCTGTTTACCACTGTCATTATTATTATGATTGCTCCTTTCATTCTGTATGGTATTGTAACCATGCTGATGGTTCTGATCTTGACCATTTGTCTGCTAGTGTTAGCCAAAGTACTGCATCTTAGGACGCGAGGTTTATAAAATAAACTCTTTAAAATTTACTGTGTCTGTATTATTCTGTTGTGGACTGATAAATAGATACAAACAGGTATTTCGGATTCTCACCACTCCTGAGAAACATCTAAGTCGCTTGTTCTGGGTTGTCTATACATTGGGACCGCCTAGCTAGATCTAGGCTAACGAATGGGACACTAAGCTAGTCGGATAAGGGGTTCTTGGTTCTGAGGGGAGTTTCTGGTAGACCACAATTCTCTGAGGTCCTGGTTTCCTGCGCATAGTTCTGTGCATAAGCAGAATCCCTGCAACATGGCGCACCTAACGTTTGGTCTTATGATCTGAAACGCCTTAGTAGTCCTTTTATTAGTCCACAACGCCCTCACTCTGGTTTCCGGATAACGGGAGTGACGGCTTAATCTACCTAGGTTTCGACTTACGGTTCTTTCAAGGTTGATAATTAAAAAGGTTAGTTTTTACTGAACCCAAGTGCTACTGTAGAACTTGTTGTTACTCTTTAGTGTGTCCTAATGGCGGTCGATATCGCCGCGCATAGTCGGGTTCCTCTGCGTCAACACTTGAGGACGTATGGGGTGCCTGATGACGGGCTGGCTGTGGTCTTTGTGGTAAGTGCTGATGCAGCTTACCCTTATGAGTTGTTTTCCTCTTGGGTGACTTTTCCAGAGGTGGATGCGAACGATGATACGTTCCACACCTACACTGCCACACAAGTGCCTGCAGCTTATGCCCCGTATAGGACACTAGAAATACCTATTTCTGCCTGGCAGCATACCATTTGGTTTAATGGCGCCCTTCCCCATACGGTGGCACCGTCAAGACTGGGCCCTTTGTCAATTGCAGGGGCTGATTGGCCGGTGCTGGCCGGTTTTACACCCCATCCCAACTACTTGACGGTTGGGGTGGCAGACTTGCGGATACTGCACACTGCCCTGATTACGGTCCATAGGGCTTTAGTGTCTCGCAACGTGCAGGTGGGGGCACCTGCTGTTGCGGGTCACACGACTGACCACCGTGCAGTGGTCATTAGTCCAGTGATGGTTAATGCGGTTGTAGGCAAGCGCCCCCAGAATAAGGATGAATTTCCTTACTGGCTTGCTGAAAAGTTTGATCAACTGGAAGCCGTGTTTCCAAACACTTCTCCTGTGGATAAACACAGGATACTCACCATTACTTTGCCGAAAGATCTAGTACCTGATATTGTCGATTGTAACAATTGGGGCAAGGTCTTTGCTGCGACCTATTCGAAGTGCTATGGCACTCCGTCTATGTCTGTGCTACCCTCTGTCATCAAGAAAGTTCAGGAAAATCATGGTGCAGAGGCGGCCATTGAATTAGGAATGAGGCTTGTCGACAGCTTCGATGTGGTTTGTTCCATGGTGATGGGCAACCTCAAAGGTGATGCCATGCAGTTCCAAGTTGGCAATATGCTGGAACTTGTGGATCCAGCCGACAGGCCCAGGGAATTTGCTAAAATTATTGCAAAAGCCTACAGAATGGTGTGACGTAGCGCCCTAGGCGTGAAGCCCACCGTTAAGATTCCTGATGTAGTACAGCAGACTAATGTGAGTTCGTCTACGAAAGACGAGAAGCCCAAGTTTCCAAAAGAGAGTTGGCGAATCAAAAAACAGGGTAAGCAGCAACAGAAGCGGAGGTCACGTTCTGCCTCGCCAGTTCAGTCGTCTACTGAACGCAAATATGATTTGCGCGATCGTTCTAATATTAAGTCACCTGATAGATTTCAGGTTTCTGAACGCTCTCCTCGTTCTTCACAGGAAACATCGGCTTCACAATCCGGTGGCGGAGACCGTGGAAGAGGAAGGGGTGCCCAAGGTCGTGAGCAACCCCGCCAGACTGACGTAAAAGGCAAGCAGGACGACTCCGCGCGACAAAGACCTCCGTTTCAGAAAAAGAAAGTTGCTGCTCTAACAGCGAGATATGCCTCAGATGGTACGGACACTGCTTCAGAACCGGACATGGGCTCTAACGGTGTAAGACAGCGCGGCGGAAGTTACAGTAGTGCGGCAAGCACTGCGTCCGTATCTGAAGGTGACAGCAACTGATACATATGTGAGTGTTGAAACTGCTGATACTCGCGTAGCTCCCCCTGAACGGATGTTTGACATAATCCTTAAAATTGAGGGTGACATACATCGCAGAATTAGAGTAGTTTTTTGGGATAATCTGTCCTCCACTTATGACATTCTGTTAGCGGAGGAGGATTGGCCTCCGGCTTTCGTTTTAGATGCTCCTAGAGGGGAGGTGGTAATCCTCCCCTCCTTTGGGCACACAGTGCCGATGGAACATTCTAACAGGTTGGCCGGGGAGTGGGTGCAGGTGCAAGCACCTGCGTTGTATCGTAATCAGGTGGGCTGGGATACAATTTCTCCCGACCATACGATTCCATTGCGGTCCGATCCCCAGCCTCAACCCCAATATCCCATGCGTCGCGAGGCTAGATCTCACGTCGCGGCTATCCTTGAACAATTGGAATATCAGGGAGTAATTGAAACTTGTGTGTCACCTATGAATAACCCTTTATTCACTGTGACGAAGCCTGACAGGTCGTACCGCCTAGTTTTGGATTACAGGCACTTAAACTCGCACTGCCGGACGTGCGCGGTTCAGAATACTCACAGTTTGGCTCTCGTCGATAGTTTTGTGAGAAAACGGTTTAAAACCACACTTGACATTTCCAATGGCTTTTACAGCCATAACCTGTCCCCTCAGAGTAGTGAGTGGACGGCTTTTACCTCGGGCGGTAAACAAAGAAAGTTTAAAAGGCTATCTATGGGCTATAAGAACAGCCCTGGGGTCTTTGCTGCTTGAGTGGTCTCGCTCCTAGAGTATATGGACCCGGATGCATACTTGTATGTAGATGACATCTATCTAACGGACGACGAGTTGCTCCCACACCTAGCTCGCGTGGATAACATAATAACTATGTTTGCAGACTTCGGTTACAAATTCAATTTTGCGAAGTGCCACATTGCCGAGTTCACAGTGTTGTTCTTGGGGTACGAACTCAACAGTGAGGGTCGCGGCTTGGCTCCGCAGTTACTTGAGAAATGCGCACGCCTTTGTGCTCCTACGACACTGAAAAAATTGCAATCACTGCTGGGATTTTTGAATTTCGATCGAACATACATTCCTGATTATGCCCAGCGTATCAAGACGCTTTATGCCTTGGTACAACCTACTTTTACCAAATCTTGCTGGCTGCCAGAGCATTCTGCTGCATTGCAATCTTTGCAGTCTGATCTTCTTGCTTCTAAATTTTTACAAACTCGTGATAACCACACTAACCTGGTCATTAGAATTGTACCAGGCGCAGTGGGTTTCACCTACTTAACGTTCAATGAGGGCGATACCGTCCCCATTGCTAACAAATCTCATCTGTACACTTCAGCTGAGCTGCGCTTTTCCGCTGTCGAAAAAGTACTGACAGCAGTTCAGATGGCGATCCTGAAAGAACGAGCGCTATCACAAGGAAAGCACATGCTGGTGGTAACACCGTACCCTGCCCTAGAGGCAGTCACTAAAGCTAGTGTACCAAATTCTAAGGCTTTGCATCCAAGGTGGATACAATGGGCAACTTCCTTACCTTCGCCAGACGTCACATATATCTTTGACGCGGCGTTGCAGAGTCAGTAGTTCTTGGAGTATGAATTCGTTCATCCGACTCCTTTGACGTTGCGCCCACTCGAGGAGTACCGTTGTGTCATTTACACTGATGGGTCTGAGCAACCCGCTACTGGATCAAAGCACGCTTATTCAGCAGCCTGCGCGATTGTTGTTTGTACTTTCGTAAATGGAGAATTCCAATCTGATGTTGTGCATACGCAGTCATTGGGTGATTGTACCGCGCAGTTAGCAGAGCTTCGTGCTCTGGTGCTTGCAATAGAGTTTGCTGATCATCGGGTCCCTACTCTTATAGTGTGTGACTCGTTCTATTGTGTTCAATCTTACAATGACAACCTACATTTTTGGATTCAGAATGATTTTCGTGATTCCAAAGGTAGCACAATAAAGCATAAAACGCTTTGGGTTCGAGTGGCAGACCTTAAAGACCATCTGCCACTTGTGAATGTAATTCACACTCTTGGTCACCAACGAGTTGGTGTCCATGCTGTCGGTAACAGTTTGGCTGACGAGGCAGCAAAACCCGCAGTGGCGACATATCTAGTAGCAGCAGTTACGAGATCCAAAAGTAAGATCAATGATGACATCTTGGCAGCTATTGCTGCTTCCGAGACAGGGAAAAACTTTCCGAAAGGTTTCCCGTCTCGCTACCATTATCGCTTAAATCCTGATAACATCCCGTTAGTGAGGATTAACGACGTTGGTGACAGATTGATTCCCAACGCGGACCGCAGACCATCTTTGATATCAGCTGCCCACGAGGGTGTTATGTCTGCGCATGCCGGAGTGTCGGCTACTATATCTCTTTTGCAGCAACGTTACTGGTGGTACGGTTTGTACAAACAAGCATACGTTCTTAATTGTGACATTTGCCAGCAGATTAAACCTTCTTCTGCAGCGCGTCCACCACAAACACAGCTGCATATATCTAATCAACCACTTGCGTGTGTTTATTTAGATCACTGCGGTCCTTTTACCTCTGATACTGCGTACAAATATATCTTGGTTGCAGTTGATTCGTGCACACGTTTCCTGTGGGTATGGCCACAAAGGAGTGCTGATGCCAGAACTGTCATCAAGGATTTGCGTGTCTTTGTAGGGAGTTTTGCATGTGGTACCCTTCATTCTGATCAGGGTCCTGTGTTCGCCTCAAGGGCGTACAAGGAGGCCATGAGAAGTTTGGGGGTCCAAGTCAAATTTTCGTCTCCATACCGGCCTGAGGGCAATAGTGTTGTGGAGCGAATGAACCGTGACCTAAAGCAATCTTTGACAGCAAGGGTTTTAGGTACAGGCCGGAACTGGCTGTCCCACTTGTATGACGTACAACGTGCACTAAATAATCTCCCTAGAAGGTCTCTGGGTGGGAGGACCCCGTACATGATGCTCTTTGGAGTAAGAATGTTTGTCCCGGACCTTGATGGTCTAGACATGGCGGCAGCAGCCACGCCTTTTGACCTAGATGACCACTGTGCTGTATTGCAGAATCTATAAGAAGCCAGAGACACTCAAGCGAAGGAACACGTACCCTCTACATCCGAAGCTGCCCTCCAGATTCCGGTAGTCAGCTGGCTACCTCGAGTTGGTGACCTGGTCCGTGAGAAGGTGGAGAACAAGAAGGAGTTCGGCCCCTCTTATCGTGCACAGGTCCCGGTGCTTGGAGTCCTGGGTACACGTACAGTTGTTTTACCTCCACTTCCTGGTCGCAAGGATAACAGGTACATCTCGATTGACAATGTCAAGCTACAGCGGGTGGCCGATTCTCCATAGTATAACACCTTCAGTTTCTTGCCCTTCAATGCTGAGAAACTCTGTTGTGGTGCCACCCTCTAACATCTTGCCTGAAGTTTCCATTGAGATCCTTACAGTTACTGGTCCTTCTATGCCACCTAATGCTGGTGGTTTACCTGATGATCCTGAGTATGCTTATCCTGCAGAAGTCCCTTTACCTCTATTACATTCAACAACAGTTGCCCAGTCACATTCTTCCTTTGAAACTGAATCATTGACTTCCACTGCCCCTTCCAAAATTTCTATATTTTTTGCCTGGTTCAAGAGACATTTTTTTGTTGCACCTTGGACTTACATCTGGCTGGTGCTAATATGTATTTTTTTTGTTCATGACCATTGGCTTTGTGGTAGTGTTTTTTAAACTGATCAATGGACACTACCTGAATGAACGATCTACAATTCGATTAATTGATGGAACTTTAGCCCCCCATTCCTCATCACACATCATGAAAAGGGACCAGACTTTTGTGAACATCACCGCCTGGCCTGTACGTGATGGAATTGCTTGGGATGCTGTGAACTTTCAAATTCATGGTCCCACCGAAGTGATTAATGTGCCCACTGTTTTCCGTGTTTCTATGGGTGATGTAGTTAAACAGAACATCCGATCAGATGATTGGGATGTACAAGCGATAGAAGCACTGTTTTCTGATTTGAAATATTATGCTGCATTTGATGCTGAAGATTTGTATTTAAATACTGCAAATTACGATGAACAATTTTGCTATCAACATTATGGCACACATTTCCTACACAGAGCAAATACCTTTCGAAATTTTATTAATTTCACTCAGTGGAAACATTGTCCTGTCCCTATGCCTGGCAGCTCTGCCACTTTAGTGGAAAAAATTCACATAGTTTTCGGATTTAGTGTGTCTAACCCTCTTATTTTAAGGTGGCGGTAGAACCCGCTTCTAAGGTTAGATTGACACACACCAAATTATTGTATTCCAAATCCTTTATGGATGAATTGGCTATTGGAGGTTACGACCTATGGAAAGCTACTATCGATCTTAAATCGGTTTGGGGAACTAAACCGTGGCAGGTACAGGGAACAGAAACTTTGCATCGTGCCTGTCTTATCCCAAACCATATGTTATTTTTAAATTCATCTATTTTACAGACTACCTGTTTTGGATTGGCTATATCTAAAAAATTAATTTCCCCCTCGATCCCGGATCTGGGTGCTTATCCTGATTGGGAGAATCACTCAGATCTGTCCCTTACTATGTTGCAGTCCCTTGTTTCCAACGGCACCTTCAATATTTCAACATTGAATCCTGAAGGTTGGTTGGTTTGGCAAACAAGCTCAGATTCCTGTCAACGTCGGTTTCTGGATTTGACTTCAGGGTATACACAACTTAGGGTTGACCCTCGTTTTACATCTTCACACACGGTAACTACCTACTCTGTAGGTAAGTTATGCCAGTCATGGCTGCAACATTCCACGTTAGCTTCAGTTAAGCTTCATTTATCACGTTTAAATGACAAAATAGATTTGAATGATTTTATTAAGGGTCCTGCGATTGGCAGGTCCAAGAGATGGGTTTATGCTATTTACAATGAAGTTTGGAAGTTATCGCAAATTGAAGCTGCTTCCAGACTACGTGCTATTGACCAGGCCAATATGGAGAAAGTATTGGCTGTTATAGATAATAGTATTAACACCTTGTCTTCTAGAATTTATACATTAGATAATATTGTTTCATCTGTCGTAGACATTGTGCAAGATGATGTGTCTGTGTTATATCATGGTCAAAATCAGTTGCGTTCAATTATGCAGTTTGCATGGACTTTGCAAACGTTAAAAGCAGGGAAAGTCCCTTGGGATTACATGAATACTTCTTCGTTGTTCCTTCCTTTTAATTTGACCGCAAAACAGCAGTTCATGTCCATGAAAGACGCAACTTACGCATTGCTGCAGATTGAAAAGTTAGAACCTTTACCTTTCTCTATTGCTGAGTTAAATTCCGCTGTGTGGCTTGTACACGGATTGATCACGTTACCTTTTCCTCTGTTTAAGTTCAGTTTGTGCATGAAGCATTATGCCATAGGCAGATATGAACAGCTTGGTAATGCCTTCCTGCACGAAGTTTGGTCACTTCCTTTCACATATAGATGCGTGAGGGATGGTAAGGAGGTTTACTTAAAAGGTGAAGAATGCACTTCCGCTCCTGATCATTCTGTGGTTTGTAGACATATACAATTACATGGCGCTTGCAATATACACGCTCCTAATTTAGCTTGTGTCCTAAAAGGGATTCCAATGCCAGTTATAACGTCTTCTCTTAAGCTGCTTGCCAACGGTAGTTATTTGCTTTTAAATAGTGAAGCTTGCTGTGGGATGCTAGTCGGTATTCCTTACATAGTAACGGTTTCACAAAGGGTGATTTGCTGTAATAATGTCCTTTTCCCACCCCCGCAAGGCCTGCTCGATGTATCCATCTGGCCTGCGATTCCAACCTTGAACGCAGAGTTCAACAGGAACTTAACGTGGCAAACACACGCACTGAGGTACAGGCTCTTTTAAATACTGACCTCCCCCTACATTTTGGAACATTGATACAGACTATCTTTAATGCTTCGTCTACGAGTGGCCTTGTTCATTTTTTTTAAATTGTGGGCTCAGGCCTCGTGACATCTTTCCAAACTATTTTTGGTGTGATCCCCACGTTTTTACATTCCATTTTTTCCAGTGTCTTCGGAGGGTTTCCCTTGCTCCTCGCTCTTGTGGCTGGGATCCTCTTGTTGATCTGCGCACTTCGCTATGGCTGCACTCCTAGCGTTACAAGACAGCATGCTCCGCCTGCTCCATCTTCGTAGCCGGATTCTTGAATACTATGGCACTTTACCCCTGGTGACTTTGAGCGTCAAGTATGGATTGTCATTCCGGTTCCCCTTTTTTACTTGTGTGCAACCTGTCTTTTATTGCCTAGATTGTCTCTTCCAGTGGGCTCTGGATTTGTGCCTGTCAAACTTGGTGTCGCCTGACCTGGATTTTGATGAACTAATGTGCCCCTTAGTGGCTCATGAGTTTGATTGTTCTGGTGTCGGGTTTATGGCCTTGGGTGCTGCGCAAGGAGTCCTCGGTAATTGGGACGTCGGAGAGGCCGCTATTGAATTCCTTGAAAGGAGTTATCTCGAGGATGCTGACAGTTGTCCTGTTATGGTGCTGGATGCTCCAATAATTGAAGAACACGTGTGTTCCTTTCCCTTGCTAAATTGAATGGCAGATACTTTTGCGGAACGCTCCAATGATTTCCTCTTGGAAGCTGTTGCAACTTACGGTGTATATACCTTGATGGATTAACTCTTTCACATTGTCAAATCAGGGTGCATCTTTTTTTCCCCATATTTTTTGATGGATTTTTCTCTAGGACATCGTTTCTACATTTTACAATTTTTTTTTCGAACTTTACACTTACCTTATATGGACTTATAGTTCATGCCCTTGGTTTCGTTCTATCTCACTTGAACTCTGCGTTCTTGATAAGTGCGCCCCTAGTGGTTAGTAGTCCGATCAAGGGGGGGGTGTAGGATGGGTTAGCCACTCCCTATTTACAACACTAAGTTAGCATAACCGAGCAAACTGTTAGAAAGCCAGCTTGCCGTTTCTGCTGCTTTGCACGCGACACTGTTGTTATATGTTATTCATTTTAGAAATGCTTACTCGACTTTGCCTTACAGGATAACAGTTTGTTGTTTAACATTCTTAACAGTGTGCTGCGACCTTGGTCTGTACATCATGTAAAGAACGAGTCTAGGACACTAGACGGTGCAGGGTGTTGTGTTCAGATTGATTGTACCACTTTTTAGACATATCATACATGCAGCTGCCAACATCTGAAGGACGAGTGCTTTTAATATTGCAGAACAGAATGTTTTAGATTCATTCGAACAGAAGAGCTGATGCAGGAGAGAGCCTAGCTGATCCTGTGATCTGATTCCACTAAGCTGATCTATACGGTATGGGGTCCCCCATGTTAGCCTAAGAGACCTTCTATTAGTCTAATAATAACCTATTAGTTGCTAGAGAAAGGAGTGTGGCTGTTTACCACTGTCATTATTATTATGATTGCTCCTTTCATTCTGTATGGTATTGTAACAATGCTGATGGTTCTGATCTTGACCATTTGTCTGCTAGTGTTAGCCAAAGTACTGCATCTTAGGACGCGAGGTTTATAAAATAAACTCTTTAAAATTTATCGTGTCTGTATTATTCTGTTGTGGACTGATAAATAGATACAAACAGGTATTTCGGATTCCCACCACTCCTGAGAAATATCTAAGTCGCTTGTTCTGGGTTATCTATACATTGGGACCGCCTAGCTAGATCTAGGCTAACGAATGGGACACTAAGCTAGTCGGATAAGGGGTTCTTGGTTCTGAGGGGAGTTTCTGGTACACCACAATTCTCTGAGGTCCTGGTTTCCTGCGCATAGTTCTGTGCATAAGCAGAATCCCTGCAACAGTTCTTTGTGAATTATTTCAGCAGGAGTTCCCTGGCCCTCGGCCAGTAGGTTTCTCAGAAACCTGTTATATGCATCTAATTAAAGTTTAGGGGGCTTATGCCCAATGCGTCTGAAAAAATCATATGGCCCCAACATGGCCCTTTGTAAAATCTCCCCATTTTTCAAGATTAAAGGTTTCCAACTAAACCCAAATTAAATAATAGTCCCAAATAAGTAAAATGTTCCACTCTAGATAGAACCTGACCCCTATATTGAGAAACTGCAGGATTTTGTGTTCTTGGAACCTACTACCATAAAATGTGATTTCTTAAAATTAGTAGTTAAGTCCAAACTATTCAGAAAATTAATAAATGTATCTAAAAGTCATTGGAGGCTCTTAGCTATACGAGCAATGAAAACCGCATCATCGGCATATAAGAACACTGGAACCGCTCTTCTGCCAACTCTAGGAACATTTGAGCCGATGTCTATAAGTACCTCCTCTAGCCAATTTATTTACATGATAAATAAGAAAGGGGCAAGAATGTAGCCCTGCCAAACCCCCTTTTTGAGATCAAAGGACTGAGTACATTCACCATTAGGTCTGTATCTAACCACCTGTTAGGTCACTGTGTAAGTCATTCATGAAGGAGAC
The DNA here is from genome assembly GCF_964204655.1 of Triturus cristatus. NCBI lineage: Eukaryota > Metazoa > Chordata > Amphibia > Caudata > Salamandridae > Triturus > Triturus cristatus. Next base: position 153,087,226 of record NC_140580.1, read on the forward strand.
AAGTGCCTGATCCACCCCAAAGACCCCAGCTCAGCCCCGAGCTCATCTTGGTTGACACAGTCAAAGGTTGAGCTGAGGTCCATAAAGGCCAGATGAACAGACTCCCCTCTGGCCCTGGTCTATATAGATATCAGCAGATGCAGTGTCAGGAGCCACGTCGGAAGACACTGACGAGGCGCCACAGGAGGTTCCCGTTCCGACCGGTCTCAGAACTACAATTCCCAGGAGCCCCGGCCGAGGCGCGTCGATGACGTCAGCGCGACGCGCAAGGAAGGTATTTCCGGGGCTGAACGCTCCATGCCGGTGCCGGTTACTCCAGACGCTGAGGAGCACTAGCTGCCAACGGTCCGGTAAGGGTGCAGTAGCACCAAATTCTTGAGGTCTCTCGTATTCTATTGTGGCAGTGCTTCGCAGTGGAAGCGGCAAAGTCTTGGTGACGCTTATGCTCCCGTTGGCGGAATCCTTGTCCGGATTCTTGTGGGAGGTTGGCGTGTGTGATTACTCTTGGGAAGCCCCGGCTGGGGGATTCCTTCCCCGGAGCAGATAGTGGACCGCGCAGTGGCTCCAGCCCCGCGGGTCACTTACCACCTACCTGTGATTTACTGGAGTGTGTGACATTATTCATTGCCAGTGTGAATAGCGCCCGGAGAGGCGTATTGTGTGACATTATCCATTGCCAGTGTGAATAGCGCCCGGAGAGGCGTATTGTGTGACATTATTCATTGCCAGTGTGAATAGCGCCCGGAGTGGCGTATTGTGTGACATTATCATTTACCAGTGGGAACAGCGTCCGGAGTGGCGTATGGGGTGATCTAACAGTATCCTGTGAATGTTCCTCTACTGAAAACTGGTTCTTCCAACTGCTGACGAAACAAGCAGACGCCTTTTTTTTCTTTGCAGGTAAAATCATAGGTCGTGGGTGCCTTCACAGTATAAGGGTAGACAAGATCGTACATGCCTGATGTTATGTGTATTCGTTATACCTAAGTGTTTGTACTTTTGGTTTACAGGTCTCCCTCCCCGCTGTCCCCATCCTTTCCTTCCCCCGCTTGACCACTCCATGGAGTCTGTGACTACAAACCAGACCGTGGTGGTGTCGAGAGGTGGACCATAAAAGCAACGTACGATTCCGAGGATTCCAGGCTGCGACAGAGTAACCGGCCCACGGATACGTATCCTCCCGATCGCACATTGAGTATGGCCACTATAGACAACGTCATGGCCGCGCTAGCCCTAATGCAGACAGAACTCTCGGCCGCTAGAGCAGAAACCGCTGCACTACATGTAGTAGTAGATAGAATGCAGCGGAACCCCTTTAATGCTGGCATTTCTCAAGTAACCCATCCCACTCCTGTAGTAGTGGAGATGCCAACTCCCATTTCCCTGGCCCCACCGGAGAGATATTACGGGGACAGTAGTAAGGTCCAAGTATTCTTAACCCAAGTGATGTTACACTTCACATGCAAGGCCAAAGCCTTCGCTACCAACCATGCCCGGGTGGCATTCCTTCTCTCATACTTGGCAGGGGATGCAGCCCAATGGGCCGTACCTTTAGTGAAGAGCGATGACCCTCTGCTTTACGATTAAGACTCTTTTCTCAGTGCCTTCGAGAAAACCTTTAATCGCAGGGCCGCCACGAATTCAGCAGACAGAGACCTCTTGGAGTTGCGACAGGGAAACCGAGATCTCATCTCATACCTCAATGACTTTCGAAGGTTGATTGCAGAGACCGACTGGCCGGAATCCAAACGTGCGGCACTGTTCCAGCAAGGACTTAGGGACGAAATGAAAGATGTTTTGGCCCAGATAGACCCCCAACCTACTTCGTGTGAAGACTTAATAAATCTTACGTTACGGTTGGATCATCGCCTGAGCGACCGGAAAGGGGATCGCAAGAAGAAGGAGCGCGTGCCCCCTCGATATGATCCACCCTATCGTGGAGAAACCCACTCCCTCAATAAACCTGAACCCATGGATATCGGATCGGTGCGGGCCTCACTCACCACTGAGGAGAGAGAACACCGTAGAAAGACAGGCCTTTGTATCTATTGTGGAAAGAAGGGTCATTTTATTCGGGAGTGCTCATTGAGAACAAAATTTGCACTTCCAGACACCCGAAGGTCAGTTCCAGTCAGCTCCTTATCGACGGCGGGAAACGATCAAGCTTGAGGATGAACGAAGGGACTTCGTCAAGCAAAACGTACATCCCTTCATTAGACCGGTACCATCTTAGCGGGAAAGAACACTATTTCCTGACGCTAGAGCTTCATATCCAAGGCAGGTGGAGGCAGGTGCAAGCTATGCTGGACTCGGGAGCAACAGGGTGCTTCATCGATCATGAGCACGCGGTGGAAATAGGCCTTGCACTACTCGAGAAGAATCTACCTGAAGCGGTGTACGCAGTGGATGGGAGACGGTTGGAGGCGGGTCCCATTAGGTTCTGCACCAAAGAAGTGGAAGTTCTCCATGGGAAAGACCACCTAGAAAGACTGGTCTTCAATGTTATCTCCGCGCCGCAGTATGGACTTATCCTAGGTCTACCTTGGCTGAAGAAACACAACCCTGTGGTGGATTGGGAAAAACAAACTCTGACCTTCACATCCGACTACTGCCAACGGCATTGCAAGTCCATCCTCGTTCTCCCGGAAACCATGGAGACGGAAAAACACCACATCGCTACAGCGGCGGAACATCCAGTGACACTACCCGACGAATATAAGGATTACGAGGATGTGTTTAATGAAACCTTGGCCGAAACCCTACCTCCCCACAGACAGTATGACTGCCAAATAGACCTATTGCCTGGGGCTGTGGTCCCGACAGGAAGAGTGTACGCCCTGACTGAACCCGAGAACCTCCATCTCCGAGAATACCTGGATAAATATTTAGCCTTAGGGTTCATTCGGGTATCCAAGTCCCCGGCAGCGTCCCCGTTGTTTTTCATACCCAAGGCCAACGGCGAGTTACGCGCCTGTGTGGATTTTCGCGCCCTTAATGCCATCACCGTGAAGAATCGGTACCCGCTGCCGCTCATCCCTGTCCTTTTGGAACAAGTCCAAAAGGCCGTGATTTATACCCGTTTAGACCTAAAAGGGGCGTATCATCTGGTACGAATGCGACAGGGAGATGAGTGGAAGACGGCGTTTAAGACCCGGTACGGGTTGTATGAGTACCGTGTCATGCCTTTTGGACTCTGCAACGCTCCTGCCGCCTTCCAATATTTCCTGAATGATGTTCTGCGGGAATTCCTTGATCGTTTTGTGGTGGTATATATAGATGACATCTTGATCTATTCTTCATCTATAGAACTACATCGAGCTCATGTAAGAACCATACTGCAGGCTCTACGCGATCACCTACTGTTCTGCAAGATCAGCAAATGCGAGTTCAGTGTCACCACCGTGGAGTTCCTTGGAGTAATGCTAACCCCTTCCGGGCAGGAAATGTCCACCAGGAAAATCCAAGCAGTGAAAGATTGGCCAATTCCAAAGACGGTTCGGGACATACAATGCTTCCTGGGCTTTGCCAATTTTTATCGTCGGTTTATCAATCAATTTTCCAAATTGGCCGCCCCCCTTTCGCGCCTATTACAGAAGAAGGTGGTATTTCAATGGAACGAGGAAGCCCAAAAGGGATTTGAAGCCTTAAAAGAGGCTTTTACCTCCGCCCCGGTGCTGCGACACGCCGACCCCGACCTACCCTACATCGTAGAAGCGGATGCTTCAGAGTATGCGGTAGGAGCAGTCCTTTCACAGCGACACCTAGAGACGGGGCAAATGCACCCGGTGGCCTTTATGTCACGAAAGTTGAACTCTGCAGAGCGTAATTATACGATAGCCGAGAAGGAATTGTTAGCCATCAAGAATGCGTTCCAGGAATGGAGACAGTACCTCATGGGCTCCAAAAACGTGGTTACCGTTTTTACGGATCATCGCAATCTGCAATTCATGGCAGCAGCCAGACACCTGTCTTCCCGTCAGCTTCGTTGGATGCTCTTCTTTGCGGAGTATAACTTTATCGTAACGTTCCGCCCTGGAAGTGAAAACAAAAAGGCAGACACGCTCAGTCGCCAATCCTCTCCCGACAATCCAGAAACTCCAGCAAAGAACGCCATCGTTAATCCCAAGAACGTGATCAACGCCACAGTCACGGAACAATTCCTTAAGAGCATCGCACTCAACATTTCCCAAGCCAAATGGAAGGAATGGTTGGGTAATAACAAGGAGTGGTCATTAAAAGGGGGGGTCCACGTACGAGGAAACCAAATACTGGTACCTATTCTTCGCTTAAGAAAGCAAGTATTCAACTGGTGTCATTCCTTACCCAGTGCAGGACATAATGGCATCGAAAAAACCAGAGAGCGAATCCTGCGACAATTCTGGTGGCCCACAGTCAGGAAGGATGTAAGAACGTGGGTGGGTGAATGTACGGTGTGTTGTCAAATGAAGACCACCCATGCTCGACCGGTGGGTCTCCTACACCCTCTTCCTACGCCAATCATCCCCTGGAAACAAATATCCCTGGACTTTGTGGTCGGGATGCCTCCAGACAAAGGGCACACAGTAATCCTGGTTGTGGTGGACTATTTGACCAAGTTAGCTCACTTCATAGCCTGCAAAAAGATACCGACAGCCGGAGAATTGGCATCCCTGTTGCTGCATAATGTGGTCCGTCTGCACGGATTGCCTCACGTGGTAATCTCGGATAGGGGGGCCCAATTCACTGCACACTTTTGGAAATCATGGTGTTCGGCCCTTAAGATCACATCCAACCTTTCCACTAGCTTCCATCCCCAAACCGATGGCCAGACAGAACGGGTCAATCAGACCCTCAAACAATACCTCAGATGTTACGGGGAGGTAGCCACCGAATCCTGGGTCGAACAGCTATGGCTAGCGGAAGTTGCGTATAATAGCGCCATGCATAGATCCATAAAACACACGCCTTTTTACTGCACTTATGGTTTTCATCCGGACTTTTCTCCCTTCCAGCATCCTGTGGGCCCAAAAAAGGTGCCCGAGGTACGGGAAAGGATAACTCACATCCAAACAACATTACAAAAGGTACGCAAAGAATTGCTAAAAGCCAAAAGACAGTACAAAACACAGGCAGATAAGCATAGAAGGGAAGGTCCCTCATACAAAATAGGCGATTATGTATGGCTATCTACCAAGAACATCAGGTTTAAAAGATACAGTATCTTTAATCCACGCTACATTGGCCCATATAGAGTAACGAAGCTAATCAATCCTGTGGTAGTGAGCTAAATCTGCCCTCTTCCCTACGTATACATCCGGCTTTTCACATTTCCCTACTTAAACCAGCGAAATCAGGGGCGCATAAAGTCCCAGCCCCCGTTCGGGTGGATGGGGAGGTTGAGCATGAAGTACGAGGCATACTAGATTCAAAGATCCACCGCACCCGGTTGTGGTATCTGGTCGCGTGGAAAGGCTATGGTGAAGAAGAAAATTCATGGGAACCTGCTAGGGCCGTCCACGCTCCTAGATATGTGCGGATATTTCACAATCGTTTCCCTCACAAACCTTGCCTCTGTCAGTGTTCTTCAGGAGAGGGATGTACTGTCAGGAGCCACGTCGGAAGACACTGACGAGGCGCCACAGGAGGTTCCCGTTCCGACCGGTCTCAGAACTACAATTCCCAGGAGCCCCGGCCAAGGCGCGTCGATGACGTCAGCGCGACGCGCAAGGAAGGTATTTCCGGGGCTGAACGCTCCATGCCGGTGCCGGTTACTCCAGACGCTGAGGAGCACTAGCTGCCAACGGTCCGGTAAGGGTGCAGTAGCACCAAATTCTTGAGGTCTCTCGTATTCTATTGTGGCAGTGCTTCGCAGTGGAAGCGGCAAAGTCTTGGTGACGCTTATGCTCCCGTTGGCGGAATCCTTGTCCGGATTCTTGCGGGAGGTTGGCGTGTGTGATTACTCTTGGGAAGCCCCGGCTGGGGGATTCCTTCCCCGGAGCAGATAGTGGACCGCGCAGTGGCTCCAGCCCCGCGGGTCACTTACCACCTACCTGTGATTTACTGGAGTGTGTGACATTATTCATTGCCAGTGTGAATAGCGCCCGGAGAGGCGTATTGTGTGACGTTATCCATTGCCAGTGTGAATAGCGCCCGGAGAGGCGTATTGTGTGACATTATTCATTGCCAGTGTGAATAGCGCCCGGAGTGGCGTATTGTGTGACATTATCATTTACCAGTGGGAACAGCGTCCGGAGTGGCGTATGGGGTGATCTAACAGTATCCTGTGAATGTTCCTCTACTGAAAACTGGTTCTTCCAACTGCTGACGAAACAAGCAGATGCCTTTTTTTTCTTTGCAGGTAAAATCATAGGTCGTGGGTGCCTTCACAGTATAAGGGTAGACAAGATCGTACATGCCTGATGTTATGTGTATTCGTTATACCTAAGTGTTTGTACTTTTGGTTTACAGGTCTCCCTCCCCGCTGTCCCCATCCTTTCCTTCCCCCGCTTGACCACTCCATGGAGTCTGTGACTACAAACCAGACCGTGGTGGTGTCGAGAGGTGGACCATAAAAGCAACGTACGATTCCGAGGATTCCAGGCTGCGACATGCAGATTCTGCTCAACTGTAACTCTCCCGGGCATAAACCCATATTGAAGGTCAGAGAGGATTTCCTTCTCATTAGCACAGGTGATGAGTCCCTCTAAAATCACTTTCCCTATAATCTTTACTTCAACGCCAATCAGGGATATTGGCCTATACCATGCAGGATCTATTCTGTCTCCTCTTTTGAATATAAGGACTATTACTGACTACTTCCAGGTCTCTTGCTGCAGACCTCTGATAGATGTGCTGCATTTATATGGAGACTTAAAACACAGCCCCAGAGGTCCATTAATGATTTTGATAGGTCACCTGGAACCCCATTGGTACCGGGGGCCTTACCCTGGGGTACAGATAAAATTGCCTCTTTTACCTTGAGCCAATGAATTGTAAACGTGTCAGTATTGTCGGTCATTAGAAATGGGGTTTCTGTTTGGCTAGGGTATGCACCTAAGCCTGGCAGAACCCACCACTCTAGCCAGGGTAAGTCAGATACATACCAAGATAATCTGTGCTCACCCTCTGGTAGCTTGGCATAAAGCAGGCAGGCTTATCATCATAGGCAATGTATAAAGCGTTTGTGCAACACACCCACACAGTAACACAATGAATACACCACAAAAGAGACTCCACACAGGATTATATAACTATATATATTATACTGTACATAAAAGCAGAGCAAAACAACAAGAATCATAAATACTTGCACACTATTCAGTTAATCAGATAATACTCATTATCCTGATGTGGGCAAGACAAAAACAACATACATTATATCATTAGTGCATGCAAACCCAAGTTAGACAAGGGAAAGCACATAAATCACAATTTATCACCATAAAACCATAATACACATTGAGCTTGCACTCCTACCAAACTTTATATGGTAATCAGGTACAAAATGTGGGGCACTTGTGCACCTACTACTTGTAATGTGGTAATCCAAAGTTTTCCTAGATCAGGCAAGTTCTCAGTGAGGGTCCCACGCTGTGCTCCGGGGCATCTGTCAAGGTTTCACCCCCGTAATGCCAACAACATATCAAGTGCCCCAAAGGTATGTCCCAAATGGGAGGGAGGCTCAAACTCCCCCGCTTTCATCATACCAAAATGCAGCTGCTCTAAACAGCCGTCAGCGAAGGATTGCAGGAAGGCTCCACCAAGACCTCAAAGGTCCGATCTCCCGCTCCCCGCACTCACAAGCAAGGCGTTACAGCCCTCTTGGCAACAGAGCCGCCCGTGAAGGAGCATGGGACAGTGGTACTTCCCCGGTGGCCCCCACAGTACCTTCTTCCAGGTAAATGGAGCCCCCTGTCGCTGGAGAGAGCCTCCGACATGGTCCTTGGAATCAGTGTTCTCACGTCGGCAGCACAGCATGTGAGCCCTGTTCACCGAGTCTCTCGCCGGGATGGGCCTTGTTTGTGGGGTTCCAATGGCTGGGCGATGCGGTTGGTAGGCAGAGAGAGATGGTGCTACAGATGGCACCTCTCCACAAAGGGTTGTACGTTGCGGTCCACTTGCTGGTGGGCCACACTGGAGAATTTACTTCCGAGTTGCTATGACATGGCTCCGGTTGTCCCGGAAACCAGGCCTGGCGACCACCCCAGGGCTTCCCTCAGCGCTGGGATGTGAAAACACACGGCGAAGTCTCAAAGGAAGGCAGTTCATGGGGTGCCTCGCATGTGCCAACCCTTGGAAGCTGGGGACACCAGGCTGTGCTCAACACATACTAGGAGAGGCCACGAGTCCTCAATCACAGCTCCTCTTGAGAGCATGCTACTGCCAGACTCACAGAGGCAGAGTACCTTGGTGGAGGTGCTCTGGATGCAAACTTTTATGGACCTGGGAGTACAGTAACAGGGGCAAGACAACAAGCCCTTGGAGAACACTTGGGGCACAAAGAGGTCAGCAGGTAGGCAGGCCACCACAAAAGTCCAGTTGCAGAGTGACAGTCCCTCCAGCAGCCCAGCAGGCAGCAGGCCAGCACAACAGAGTAAGTAGTCCCAATGGCGGTTCCTCCTGGAGGCACAGCAGTCTTCTAGCAATGTGAAGATTGTAGAGCCAGCAGTGTCTAGTTACAAGTCCCACGCAGTTTCTAAAAATGGGGTCAGAGCCCCAATACTTATACTCAAAAATGTCTTTGATGAAGGGGTGACATCGAAGGAACCCTTAGAAGTGTGCAACAATCCCTTTCAACCCAGCTCCAGTCGATCAGTAGGGAAGTAAATCAGCCCATTATGAGAGGGCGGGACACAACCTATACAAATGTAAAGCGTGAAACACCTCTCCCAGCCCAGAAAGACTATCAGTATGCAGATGAATGCATATGTATTGCCTGTCAAATCTAGCCCTTCCGAGGTGTGTATTGGAGTCAGGCTGCAAAGTACAAAGAGTCATAAGTACAGAGAAATACCCACTTTCTAAAAGTGGCATGTCTAAATTAGTAAAGCAAAATTCAACTACACCAAAAAGTAGGATTCATATAAGAATATGCATGAGAGAGTTGCTAAAGCATGAAACACTCGGATTTGTGTTTTTCTTTTCTTTTTCTGTTTCCCTCCTGCGCTTACTTTGGTACTTCACATGGCTCTACTTTTAACTGTGTTACTGACTCAAAAAGAGGTGAGGCACACTCACTTACCAACTCCTTCATGTTTGTATCGACTTCATGTACATTTCTTTTCCTTTATTAATTTTTCCTGGATATTGTTTGCTGTCGTACCCTGAACTAGGGTGCAAGCATAACTTTAGAATTGGTAATAGATTTGGCTTGTGCTGCTTGTATGGTGCATACTCAATGTGGAATTGTCCACAGGTTTACAAACTCACCTGTGATTGACATTCAATGTATTTTCTGTTAATCCACTACTATATCCAAATGCAAAAGTCTGGTAAACGAGCCAACTCTGCCAAGAACAATATCTTGGAAGAACAGAGACTTACATGTGTGTATTTAATGGGTTGTGATAATTGGATTTTACTGTCTTAGTGTCTTTTAATGTATAATATACTGTATCCTTCCGTATATGTCCTGTCCTGTAAATAGACTTATCATTACTGTCACTCTGAAAACTATGAGATTTTTATATATGTGCTTTTATATATGTGTCACCTTCACGTTTGCAGCCCTGATGAAGCCTTGGTTAAGGTGAAACGCGTTAAGTGTGCTACTTCTGTGAATAACAGATATAAGAAAATAGAAAAATCAATAAAGAAAAGAAACCAATACATCAACCAAGACCTGCAACTCTTACTCATTTGATTCTGAATTTACTCTATCCATTAAATGTTTGTGTTTGACTCGCTTCTTGTGAATAATTTATGCTTAAATTTGGTCAATGAGCAGCTGACCATTGAGGTGGGCAACGCACATTTATAAAACGTGACACTAACAGGTAGTGCCTAATCCCTTGCTGCCTCCGTATCTTGTCTCAGAATCTGCAGCAACTGGTGACATGGTAACTGGCCACTTAGATTTAAAGTTGATCTTATGCTTTGAAAGGATCTAGTCAGTGAAAAATGCTTCTTACTCTTAGTATAATTAATCTCCTTGGTAATCCGTATTTCATGTGGGGGACATTAGTTTTTATGGTTTGGCTTGACAGCGTAGCTGTCACCAGAAAATTACATGAGATTCACTACAGAGGGGCTTTGGCTCGCTTGCATGTTTGGAGCCAGGAGTAATTGTTTTGATTGGGCAGAAGTTGTCTGCTTCCACAAAAAAAGCGCTTGGCCTCTACAAACCTGTGATCATTTTGTTTATTTACCCAGTTGCCTGAGCTTGAATGTTTAGGGATACACACAAGCCATTGTAATGCTATTAAAGTGTCTTAGATCAACCAATCAATTAGTAGATTTGTAGAGCACTTCTTGTCACCCGTGATAGTATCCAGGTGCTGGCAGGGTCCAGTTGATTTGCCAAATAGCCATGTCTTCTGGGACTTTCTGAACTCTGGAAGAGATGGGGAGATCCGTAGATGAAAGGGTAGCTCATTCCATGTCTTTGCTGCTAGGTATGAGAAAGAGCGGTCTCCGCATCTGCTATGTCGGATGTGGGGGGTGAGGATTAGCGAAAGTTATGCGAAGCAGAAGAGTCTGGTCGTCTGATGGAAGTTCAGCTGGTAGTTCAGGTAGGCAGGTATGCAGTTGTGTAGGGCCTTATATATGAGTCATGAGCTTTAACTGCAATCTTTTTTTGTACAGGGAGCCAGTGGAGTTCCCTGAGGTAGGGGGTGATGTGGGTTTGTCTACTGAGATCCAGGACGAGTCTGGCTGAGACGTTCTGTATGGTCTCTTGTCAATGGAGGAGGTAAGCTGTGATCCCTGTGTAGATCGCATTGCCATAGTTAAGATAATTTATGGTGTTTTTCACCAGTAGCAGCATAGATGGGAGGGCAGTCAACCTACAGGGATGTTTATTCTGCTGGAAAGTGCAACTGTTACCTGACCTTTTAACCTACACCAATATTATTTGACAGTTCTTTGCTTCCACACAAGTACATATCCATGCCCATGCTATCTGCTTGTAATGTTTCACCATACCATACAACACTCCTTTAAAGCCAGTCCAATTGGCATTACCAATGCTTGTTCCCTTGTTCATTAGAGGCATCCATAAAATCCACTGGCTTTGCGTATCTGACACAAACTCTTCTTCAGCCAATCAGTAGTCGTAGCAGGGCTCAGATTTTCTTGTTAGAAATGGATTTGGGTAGCAGGGATTGGCAGGCTGGTCCATGGGCCACAACGTTACTTATCTGACTACCGGGCAAGAGGATTAGCTACTGAAAACGAACCTGATGTAAATGCTGCAGAAAGCAGAGAGGTGCATAAACCACTGAGTATTTTCAAGTTGTCTAGGAAGAGTCGACTTATAAGTGAAAATAAGAGTACTAGAGGAAGATGTTGTGACCTGCTGGTCACTGTTCTAGTTGTTGTCAGCACCAGCCACTCCCAGAGGGCTGGCTCACACCCCACCCCACACCCATCCAGCACAGGCGTCTCAGGACATGTAACCCTGTTAATAAAAGGGGCCAGGCGAACATGACCTGGGCCAATTCCACACCCTAACTACCTGTGTGTGTCGATACTATGTATGTATGGGGGCCTAGGGCCTCACAACGTTATATTGGCGATGAGGGGGCTGTGCCCATGTGTGCAGCAGCCCAGAAGATTGGCGAAAGGGGAAGTGATGCCCGTGTCGAGAGCACCACCTGTGACAAGGCGCAGAATGTGCCTGATGGCCCGTGGGGCATGTGAAAAGCCACGGGGGTGAAGGAGGTGATCGGGAGCCACCCCTCACCTGGTGTGCCCGCAAGTGCATGACGGCACACGAAGAAAGAGAGACCACGTAGTGAGTAAGAGAGCGGGTGGCATGCCCCCACCACCAGCCTTCTGAGGCCCAACTGATGTGAGAGCTGAGCGGAGCCCACCCGCATCAGAAGTGACTGTCCGCTGAGCCAGAGGTGAGCCACAGGGTCTATGCGAGAGCACCGAGAATCGTCCGGCAGTATGAGCCGGCGAAGAGGTGTAGCGTCCCCTGAAGTGTGGATGCAGGCCCATCAGCTATTTGGGCAGAAGGTGAGCCCTGAGTGTGGAAAGACGGGGCAGCCCAGAGAGCCTGATGAGGGGAGGATGAGAGTGGAGCAGCTGCCAGGTATTTATCTATGTGGACGATACACAAATCATCCTACAAATAGATAATTCCCCGAAAGCCCACACACGAGTGAAAGACTTACAGCGTTTTGTGGTTAACTGGATGACAGTCAGTTCCCGCAAGATCAATCTGGATAAAACTGAGGTTTTGGCTGTCACCAATGATAGCAGCCTTTGGAATCCCAATACTGCCCACACGAGCTGAGAGGCACTCCGTCTCCAGCTCTGGTGGTAAAAAGTTTGGGCATTCAAATAGAGGCCAAACTCTCATTGGCCAATCAAGTCTCCACCGTATTCGGTACTTGTGTGGGCTTACTCAGGCGGTTGAGGAAACTCTCCCCCATTCTCTCCTTCTCAACCATGCGGACAGTGGTGGCCGCCCTAATCTTGGCCAGTCTTGACTATGGGAACTCACTGTACATTGGACTACCCGACTCATTGCTGAGCAAACTCCAGGTGGTGATGAACGATGCTGCCAGGTTAATTTTCAAGTTGCCAAGACGCACTCGGGCCTCACCCCTACTACAACAATTGCACTGGCTTCCTGTCATGCAGAGGGCTAAATTCAAAGGCCTCTGCATTACACATAAGGCCCTATATGGACAGGCACCCTAAGCGTTCCCTTAAGAAATCCTCACGTGCCTCTGGCCCCTGGTTCACACACGCTCTCAATACCAGTAGAAGGCTTTGTAAGAAGGCCGAGAGAGCTTGGCGTGCCAACTATTTAGATTCACTAAAGGAGGCCTATAGGTCCTGTATTAAGGCTTATCATAAAGAAATTTATGTAGCCAAAAAAATGTACTTCACCCATAGGATTGAAGAAGCTGCGAACACTAGCAAGGAAATTTTTGCTATTGTTAAAGAATTTACCTCTCCTGCCGCCAGCTCCCTCAAATGTTCCTTTTCTGAGACGTGGGTTTCTCAATTAGCCAGCTTCTTCTCCAATAAAATCAGGAGTATTCAGGCTACTTTTTCCTCTCTCGACCTGGGAGGACTGTCCTGGCCCAATACCCCGTCTGAGGTGCCTAAGCAGGGGCAACCCAGCCTGATGAGTTTCCCTCCTCTCCAACCTCTTGACTCTCTGGAATTACTCTTAAAAATAAGATCGGGCTCTCCGTTGGACCCTTGCCCTGCCAAGCTGTTGGCTAAAGTGGCCCATGTGCTAAACCCGATGGTGAACCCCATTATAAACCGCTCCTTAGAAACAGGCACAGTTCCTTCCATCTGGAAGCAAGCGATGGTCGTACCACTGCTGAAGAAGCCGTCCTTAGACCCCACTACTCATGCCAACTATCGACCTATCTCCTTGCTCCCAGCCTTGGCAAAAGTTGCGGAAAAGCACGTGCAGTCTGTCCTCTCGCTCTTCGTTGAGTCCCATGGTATTCTGCACCACACTCAATCCGGTTTCCGTGCCAACATGAGCACGGAGACGGCCCTGTTGGAGGTGACTGAGGCCATTAAGGAAGTCCTGGACTCTGGGGGGAAGGCAATGCTGATTTTGCTTGATCTCTCGGCGGCATTTGACACCGTCCCCCATGGCCGCCTTCTAGCGCGCCTTGAGGAGATCGGTATTGGTGGTACGGTACTCAACTGGTTTTCGTCTTTTCTGTCCAACCGCCAACAAACAGTCTGGGCACCCCCACACTCCGCGGTAGTGCCACCCATGGAGGTGGGTGTGCCTCAGGGATCAATCCTGAGTCCTACTCTTTTTAATATCTATATTTCCCCTCTGGCGGCACTTGCGGAGTCTTTCGGTGCCCAGATTGTCTCTTATGCTGATGATACTCAGCTCCTTTTCTCATGCGAGAAAGATATGGACTTCGATGGTGCTCTCATCAAAGGCTGTCTGGAGGCAGTCTTTAATTGGCTTCAAATGAATCAACTCAAATGCAACTCGGAAAAATCCGAGGTTCTCTTTTTTGGCTGTCCCCCTGATACGTGTTGGAAATCCTGGTGGCCGCTGGACATGTCCCCCCCCTCTAATGCAACACCGGTGGCAAAAAATCTTGGGGTTAAGCTGGACACCTCCCTCTCTCTGAAACCACAAATTATGAGTCTGGTTGGCCAGTGTTTCGGGGTCTTGAAAGCACTTAGAAAATTCCTTCCCCTCCTCCCCATTGCCCACAGGAAGACGACAGTGCAGGCCCTAATAGGATCCAGGCTTGATTATGCCAATGTCCTTTATCTGGGCCTCCCGAAGTCTCTCCTCTCGCGCCTGCAGATTGTGCAAAATTCGGCCGCTCGTGCGATTTTTGGTCTTGGTCATCGCGCCCATGCGTCTGGCCTGTTGCAAACCCTTCATTGGCTGCCGATCCAGAGGCGCATTGAGTTTAAAACGCTCACCCTTGCTTTTAAAACCCTTCATGGCATGGGCCCTAGTTATCTCAGAAAGAGGTTCATCCTCTATAAACCAGCCAGAGCTTTGCGCTCAGCGTCTCTATCTCTCTCCACGGTCCCAGCAATTAGGCGCGCCCGCATTGGTGGACGCTCCTTCAAGTACCTTGCGCCCCGGGCTTGGAATGCCCTCCCACTCTCTTTACGGATGAGCGAGAGCTTGCTGTCCTTCAGAAAAGAGCTCAAGACTTGGCTCTTTAGCCAATAAGCCCCCCCCCCCCCTGTTTAGAGCTCTGTGGCTTCGGGTCTGATAGCGCCGGGACACTCTGCTTGAGTAGCTGAGCGCTTAACAAAACCCCGTTTAACATAACATAACATAACACCCAAATATATCAAGGACCGCCTGGTGAAATACGCCCGCTGCCGCACCCTAAGGTCCTTCACGGAGGGCCTGCTAAAATGTCCACAGTTCAACTACACCACTAAGGGTGGCTGAGCCTTCTCGGTCATTATCCCGCAACTATGGAACAAGCTACCTGGTCAGCATCGCTCTGAAAGTGACCTCCTCCCGTTCAGGAAGAAACTGAAGACCCTATTATTCACAGAGGCCCGAGCGTAGCTCTCCCCTCTGTGAGACATCTCCCCCTGGGACTTTCGCTGATCTTCATGCAACGCTTAAAGACCTGCATGTATTAAGCACTCTACAAGCCTAAATTAACAATAACAATAACAATAGCTGCCCACTCCCCCACCCCACGAAGAAGAAGAACACTGCCCCATAGTCAAGCTCTGCTGTCTCCGTTTAGCAGCCCCACTCCCCCTCGCAGCTTCTGAGGCGAGACTGGCTTCTGCGGTGGGGTGGAGTAAAGAGGAGACAGCGTGTGGCCCACGGCCGATCTGAACTTCACCAAAAAGGTGACAAAAGGGGGGGAAGACGTACCCGCCTAGAACACTTGTGGTGCAAGAAGTGCTCTCCCACGTGGTTCAAAGGACAATAAACTTACCGCCCTGGGGAGGAAGCTCCATCATCCTGCAGGAGTTGTTCCGCCGTATATTACTAGGTTGCGGCCGGCGATAATAGTGCCCTGACTGTGGCCGCAGAGCGCGTGGCTAGCAGCGGTGGATAGGTCAGGCACGAGGCATGCATGTCTGAGGAAGCCGGTGAAAAGGGGCAGGCGCTGGTCGTGTACCAGCATGAGGTAAAGTGAGGCTCCCAGCAGTGTGAACAGACAAATGCTGGAGTGCCGCGGCCATAAAGTTGAAGTGAGCAGGAGGGCCGTTGTGCAGTGCGAGGCAGCAAGGGCCCTGCTTACAATTGAAAAAAAAGTAGAAAAGGCTTACTGTGGAGAAAAGGAAGTCCTCCTGTGGAGTCCGGCTGCCTGTATGTGTCCCGGGTAACAGCCGTATGAGAAGGTGCCCCGTCCTTGAGACTGGAGAACGCATGGCCGGGAGAGGTGCCTGCTATCATCCGGCAATGGAGACGACCGGCGTGGTCAGGTTTTGCCAATGCTGCAAGACGCTAGCAGCAGCGGGCTACGTTTCACGCAACCTGCGAAGGCCCAACAGAGAGAAAGCAGACGGGCCCACGCTGGACATAAGGAGGCACTCCCATCTAATGGCCAAATTGAGTCACTGAGCCCAAAGTCATGGCACTGAATGAGCCCCTGCAACATGACACAGGCTGCTGGTGCCAAATGCCAGAACTGAAAGGCACTGACCGTGTGCTAGAAGGAAATGAAGAATCAGTGGAGAAAAAAAGAGAAAAATGCAAAGGTGGAAGTTCTTGAGAACTGTGCATTGTCAATGGGAGACAGAGGTCTGAATTCAACCACATTGCTGATCAAGAGAAGGCAGCATGCCCTGCCAAGTGAAGGAAGTGGACCGCAGCACAGGAACAGCTGTTGCGACCCCCAATGTCAAGTGAGGACGCTGGAACAAACGGAACCCCGAGGACAAAGGCTGGCAGGGCCTGAGAGAAGGAATGCAGTGATACCTTGTGGCCACAGGTGGTCACTGCAGCAGCAAGGACACTGGAAATTTTGCCACCAGGAAAGAAAGCAGCAAGTCCCTGAAGGACGGAGGGAAGTGCACGGCATGCGCGCCCAGTGGCGAAAGGACGCCACCGCAAGTGGAAGAAGTTAGAGTGCTAGGAGAGAAGCTGCGCCGCAGATATACCCCAGACATGGACGGTACATTCTGGAGCCCGAGAGTGAGCGCCCTGCAAGCAAGAGGGACCAGGTGGTCACACGGCGTGACTCATCCTGTGAAGCCAGCCCGAGAGGAGACTGCAAAGAGAGAGCCTCGTCGGTGTGGCATTGAGGAGCCTGGAGTGTATCCTCGAGAGAAGAGGTCGGAGGAGATGACCTGCAAGAGGTCGGCGGAGATGACCAGAAAGAGGTCAGCAGAGATGACCTGCAAGAGGTTGGCGGAGATGACCTGCAAGACGTCGGGGGAGATGACCTAGAAGAGGTTGGAGAAGCAGTGACCTGAGAGGAGGTCTGACAAGAGGACCGAGGAGAGGTCCATGAAGAGGACCGAGGAGAGGTCTGACAAGATTGACCTGAAGTCAGAAGTAATGAACAGAAGAAGGTCGCGATGACAGGTCTGGTCACCGGGAGAAGAGAATGCATTGTCCTAGGGGTAGGACAGGACAAGGGAGACCTGTGTGTAGTGCATGTCACACGTAAAAGGCCTGGTCAGAGAAGATGTGCAAGACCAGAGGGGACTATACCGTGTCGCGAAGCGAAAGAACAAGAAGGAGGAAACTGTGTGGCATGACACCACCCCAAAGAAATTTCAAGAAGAAGAGAGGAGTGTGTGATCTGACAACTCGCACACCAGAAGGCAAAGGTGACAGAGTGCAAGAACATCTGGCATGGAGCACAGTACCTGGAGAATATCGGTGGCACCTGGTGAAATAGCTATCCATGAGTCTTCGGAACACCAAGCAAACCTGGTGATTGCAGAAGCGAGCAGGCTGGACTATATGTGACATCCAACTTTGGGGTCGCACGTAGACTGGAAGGTGGGGCTGCGTGGACGTCCTGAAGAAGAGGATCCAACCACTCCACACCAGACCGTGGTGATCCAGTCGCAAGGGCCTCAGGGACACCGGTCAGAGCGGGTCCTGCCATGAGAGATGAGTCTACAGCCGCCCTTCCGCAGGTCCCAGGAAGACAAAGATCTTGTGCTAAATGGCAGGAGTAAACAACTACCCTTCAGGTGGAGCTAGGGACTTGAAAGTGGGACTCGTAGCGCTTCCTCCACACACTTAGAGGGTGGCGTTGGAGTGACACGGCAAAGTACACCCAGTCCAGTGCAAGCCTGGTGAAGAGGGTTTCCGGGACATCCTGTGAGAGGGGAACACCTGCGAGAGGGACATCCTAGTGAGAGGGATGTTTGCGACTACTCCACCATTCTGTAGAGAAAAGCATTTCAGCACTTGTGTGGATGCCACAACAACTAAGAATGATTCACCCTCACTCTACCTGCACAGTCACAGAGAACATACAGAAAGGGAGACTTTGGTGTCTACTTCCACATCTTGAGTCTAAGGAGGACCAGAGCCGCAGGGCAACACTGAACTGTGCCAAGCCGAACTGCAGAACTGGTGATCCTAGCTGCAATTGTCCCATTGTCTTGTTTCTGCAAGCAGCTGAACAGATTATTTGGAAGTTCATATTTATTGTTTTATTCTCTCCCACAGGTTGAACTTTGTTGTTCCATTTTGTATAAAGTTTTGGAGGGATGTAGTGACCTGCTGGTCACTGTTCTAGGTGTTGTCAGCACCAGCCACTCCCAGAGCGCTGGCTCACACCCCACCCCACACCCATCTAGCACAGGCATCACAGGACATGTGACCCTGTTAATAAAAGGGGCCGGGCGCACGTGCCCTGGGCCAGTTCTGCACCCTAACTACCTGTGTCTGTGTCGTTCCTATTTATGCATGGGGGCCAATAATAATAGTAAACACAAATAATTTCGTGATGGTTCGTTTATCTTTGAATTATGCGTTCTTGATTTGGTAATTTTGTGCACTACGCCCACCTAGGGTTATAAAAATGTGCTTCAGTGCCCATTGCACACTAACGCCGAATATATACATGCTCCTATCATGGTTGGGTTACACGAGAAGTGCACAGGTACGTTTGCGAATTAGCAAAACAAAAATAAGCTAAAAATAAACTATGCCACTGTACTCAGTGATCTTCGATTTAGCGTCACATAATCTCTCCTTTGCTTTGTGGAGCGGGGCCCCCCTGTGTGCAGAATCCGTGCATCTGACTTCGTCCGCCTGAGTGTTGTGACCGAGAAACGGACGTCGTTAAAGAGTCAACTCGACGACGAGTGGCATACAAGGGATTTCTGCTCATTAGGGACCTGTAAAAGAAATCCCGTCGGAGAGCTGGGGGAATCACACTAGCCGCCGAGCAGTAGGTATAAGTACCTTTAGCTGTCAGAGGGCTCCGTCTTCCATGTGCACAAGTGCCTCGGGCTGGTGCTTGCTCTGTGGCAGAAGCGGGCGTGCTGCGCACTCTGCCGGTCCCTCACTGTCTCCTCCACCGCGCGCCATGCTCCTCGTGCCACTGGTGGCTCTGTTCGCTCAGGTGTCATGCTCCGCGTCGGGGACCCAGAAGATTGTGGTGGGCTTCCAAGCTCCCTGGAACCTGAGCTACCCCTTCAGCGCCCAGCGCCTGGGCTCCGGCATCCAGATAGCCATAGAGAAGGTCAACGCAGACCAGTCCCTGCTGGGCAACTACACCCTGGACTTCGTCTATACCGACTGCAAGTGCGAGGCCAAGGTGTCCCTCAGCTCCTTCGTCGAGCAGTTCCAGAAGCAGCAGATCGCCGCCCTCTTTGGGCCCGTGTGCCCCGAGTCCGCAGAGGTTCAGTATGACGTCTACTGTTTGACACTCCTATTTCATTAATTCGTCATTGTTTGTGTGCATTAACTGTGTGAGCCGGATTGGGTCAGCAGGAGTCCCAGTAGTTAGTTGTGTGGCGGGTGCATTTTGTTAGGCTCTCTCTCGTCAAGTTGCCAGTATCTTGTTGGCTCGTGCCACATATAGAGTGACAACTCTGCATAAAATGCTCATGCCACCCCGTTAGCAGCGACCGCATTCTAACTATGCTTGTAGAGCAGTTTCGGCCCTCAACATTTTTAACAGGCGCAACCATGAGGCTAGAAATGCAAGGCATCTGGTGTACATCCATTCAACATCTTTTCAAAGAGGTCGGCACGTGTAAGCATATTTTTTTACAGAGGTGTACATAGGGCGAACTTGACCCGAAGGTATCGGGTATCATCAGAGCGCTTTACATAGCACCAGTTACGTTACATGAGGACACATTCATTTTTGTTAGGCACGGGGAGATTGTGATTTGCCCAGAATCA
Source organism: Triturus cristatus (assembly GCF_964204655.1). Taxonomy (NCBI): domain Eukaryota; kingdom Metazoa; phylum Chordata; class Amphibia; order Caudata; family Salamandridae; genus Triturus; species Triturus cristatus. The sequence goes on from NC_140580.1 coordinate 153,107,189, forward strand.
CAGGATGTTAAGAGTCATTGCTGAGACTCGAACCGGTTCCCCGGTATCGAGGTGGACCATCCTAGCCGTTAGGCCAACTCAGCATTGTTCTTAGGAGGTCGCTGGGCTGTTCCTAATGATACTGATCTATTAATTACAACTACTCCGCAATGGGCGGAAAAAGAAAGATTTGATACAAAGGTTCACAGTATGTGAAAGGCCCCAAACTTTTATTTTGCTTCCTTTTCAAAACTGAATGTTCATATTTGTCATTAAATAATCACTGCTTTGATTAAAGTCTATAATTCTGGATAGAAATTTCTTTTCAGCTGTCATCAGCCTAGTCAATATTGCCTAATTGTGCAACACAGCTTTGTTTTGACCCATGTAAATCAGAACACTTAATGGCAACGCTAATATGTCTCAACTCTAAAAGATGAAGGTATTGCCTTTACCAATGCTTTTTTCATTGTTAATCACACGTGCATGTGGCTGGATTAGCAGCAATCGTGCAATGAGATTTCTATTAATGAAAACGCATTCCAAGATGGCAGTCAATGTGTTGTGACTCATACAAGTGTGCATCATGATTCCTTCACATTATTTTCATGATACATGAACGTCAATGCGTCATAATGAATGTTCCTTTGTAACATAGCAGACATTCATTTTGGACCAGTAAAATAAATGTATTAAAAAGTGAAAAACAATTGTGCATCAGCACAACAAAATTAAGCAAGTGACCCATTAGCAGTTTGAGGCTACAGGGCCTTCAAATGAAAAAAAATTCGATTAAAACAAAATGCTAGTGGATGTGACAGTCACAACTCTGGGGAGGAAAGCCATCAAATCAAGAGCAGACTACTGATATAGACAACAAAGCCATCCAATCACTTGCCCATAGCCAACCCTAAGAATATGTTATGTACTGGAAACAATACGTCTGCCAGCAGACGGCTAAAGCTGTCTACAGCTTTCAACATTTGCACGGCTGATAGGGAGAATAAACCACATCCATCATTCGTCGTTGTATGATCACTGCCAATCACAAGGTTTAATTTTTAAGTCAGGTAAAAAAAGAAGGCTTTACTGTAGAGTTTCAAACTGGGGGTAGCATGTGTTTTTATCTCATTATTTCTGGGTGAATCCACCATTTCTAGGATTTTCATCAACGGCTGCAAACAGAGAGGAATTGCACTTGCATCTCACAGTGAGACATGACCTGCTGCAGAGATTTGTGGCCTGTCCAAAACAGGATGATCATGGGCAGCCCAGGAAGGGCTAGAAAGGCCCTGATTATGAGTTTTTGGTGGAGCAGTGGCGCGGTGGTGCATGCACAGCCACGCCACCGCTCCGCCAATGCTCGTGCCGCCCACCCACCAGATCACTACTTTTTAGTAGCCTGGCAGGCAGGAGGCGTGGCAGTTCCATGGCAGATGATGAAGCAAGCCACTTCAGTGGGTGATGGGATCTCATCTCTTTTTCTGTAAGACTCCACCTCACATCTAGTTCATTTAGTCGTTGTTTTTGGGTTATATATAATTCCAGACCTACCGTTTTTTCTTGAATTTTGTATTAGTGTGGGGATTCAAAACTGTTTAGGTCTTTAAAAAGTATCCCTAGGACCCCCCTCTTTTTGAAGAATTTTGTTATGAGTCCCATGGCAGAGCCTCTTTTAAAGGTGGCTGTGCCATTAAAAAAGGCACCGCAATGGGATCACACTACAAGGTTCCTGCATGGCATGGAGTTCGAAGTCCATGCCATGCAGGAACCTATGTGCATGCATACAGGGGCGGCACATGTTGGGCCCCCTGTGTACATCCACACATGTTGGAGGCACAGGGGGCCCTGTAGGGCCTCCTCTGTTTCCTCTCCTCCAGGGTTTTGGAATCACCATGAAAAGCCTAGCTGAGAGGAAACTCGCAATATGCTTGGCGGGACTGTGGCGGTCCCGCCAAGTATATTGCGGACTCTGTCTGCCGCTCCTACGCCAGGGAACAGTGGTTCCCTGGTGGAGCCGTCGGTCCCAGGGTGGTCCGACTGCCAGAGTCGTAAGCAGGAGGTTGGACCACCGATGCGGCTGAGACTTGATTCACCACCACTGTGCCACCACAAGTCTGGCGGTCCTCAGACCGCTAGTCTCATAATAGGGCCCCTAGTGTCTGGCCACCTGTGAATCAGACTGTCATAACCAATGAGATTCCCTTAAACAGCTAGTAGTTCCCACAATTCTGCATAGCTGCTCTAAATGAACCGCATCTATGTGGTGAGACAATTGAGATAAGCCATAGGTTGCCGGTGCTCCTTTGAAATGGTATGTTGTTCTTGAATTTATGGGCTTTCCTTATGCTCAGGTAAACAGTGTGCCCTTTTTTATGCCAGCCGGGCATCAGATTTTGACACATTGTTTTAGGCGAACTTAGTCCTTTAGGTGGACTCCACCCTTATTGCTTCTAAGTGATTTTTTCACCCTCTCCTAGTTATTAGATTTATACACTTACCCCCATTTTGTACTTTTTGATAAATAAGCTTGTAAGAGCCTCTGCTCCATTAATGGTCTTGTAGAAGGCACAAGCCTATATTTATCAAAGAATCTTGGTTACTCAAACCTTGGATGAATGGAAAAAACCTTGAAGGAAAAATATTGTATGAAACAACTATTGAGTCAAAAATATTGTGGCTACAAAAATATTATGTAGCAGAATATCAAACACAAGAATATCGTTTTTTGATATATAATTTCATTAAGAATATAATTCTTGATACCTTTACTTTAATATAGTAGCAATAAAAATCGTTCTTTGATTATGTTAATGTATTTTAGTTAAAATATTATTTTTACATGTTAGTATTTAGCATGATTGTTAATTTTGAAACAATAGATTGGTATCCTAGAGTTTTTTTTTACATTTAACTAGTAATTTATAATGTGGTTTTTAAGCGAATACGGTTGGAAGTTAAATACACGATAAATAATTCTTGCCTCATATTGGCTTTTTTATTGTAAAATTAGTATTTAATTGAATAATATTTATTTAAACACGTATTTGAGTATAATTAGTACATTGTGATGTATATTTTAATCTTTATATTTTTGTTAATAATTTATATATTAGTAGTGGGTGGTTAGCTTTGTGGGGATGGGGAAATCTAATGTAATTATAAATAATGTATATTTATTGTAAATTCATTTATTATTGTAAATTAAACATTTAATTGATTAATAATTATGCACATTGTGTTATTATTTAAATAGTTATTTAATATTTGTACATTTAACTTCTAAGTGGTAACGTATATTTTATTTAGACATTTTTGTTAATTATGTATAATTTAGTAGCAGGTTGTTGGGTTTTAAGGGAATAAATTGGGAAGTTTTTGAATTTATAATAGATTAATAATCAGCTTTACATAATATTTAATTGGGTAATTAATAATCCATTATATATATTTTTTATGGTGCACCTAGTATCTCAATTATTTGTTTTATTTGAATAATTTATTGATTTATTGGCAAGTGTTTTTTATTAATAATGTTTCTTAAAATGTATATTTTTATTTTTTATGTTATGCTCAATTGTTATTTTAAATTAAATGTTCTAGTATCCTAGTCAGGGTAAGTCAGATTCACACCCTACATTAACCTGTGCTCACCCTCTGGTAGCTTGGCATAGAGCAGTCAGGCTTAACATAAGAGGCTATGTGTAAAGTATTCATGCAATCAATCAATCAATCAATCATGGCATTTGTAAAGCGCACTACATACCCGCGAGAGTCTCAAGGTGCTAGGGGGGGAAGCTGCTACTGTTCGAAGAGCCAGGTCTTGCGAAGTCTTCTGAAGGTCAGAAGGTCTTCGGTCTGCCGTAGGCAGATGGGGAGGGTGTTCCATGTCTTGGTGGCGAGATGGGAGAATGATCTGCCGCCGGTGGTCACTCTTCGGATGCGGGGGACGGTGGCGAGGGCGCGGTCTGCGGAGCGGAGCTGGCAGGTGGGGGTGTAGAGTCTGAGTCGGCTGTTGAGGTACGTTGGTCCGGTGTTGTGGAGTGCATTGTGTGCGTGGGTGAGGAGTTTGAAGGTTATCTTCTTGTTGACAGGGAGCCAGTGCAGGTCTCTTAGGTGGGGTGTGATGTGGCTGCGGCGAGGGATGTCAAGGATCAGGCGTGCGGAGGCGTTCTGGATGCGTTGAAGCCGTTTCAAGAGTTTGGCCGGGGCTCCTGCGTAGAGTGCGTTTCAATAGTCCAGTCTAATGCTGACGAGGGCCTGGGTGACAGTCCTTCTTGTTTTGGTGGGGATCCACTTGAAGATCCTGCGAAGCATGCAGAGGGTGTTGAAGCAGGAGGAGGAGACGGCGTTGACCTGCTTCGTCATGGAGAGGGTAGAGTCGAGGATGACCCCTAGGTTGCGTGTGTGGTCGGTGGGTGTTGTGGGTGTTCCTAGTGCAGTCGGCCACCAGGAGTCGTCCCAGGCTGAGGGGGGGGGATCCGAGGATGAAGACCTCCGTCTTGTCTGAGTTCAGCTTCAGTCGGTTGTTCCTCATCCAGTCGGCGACGGCCTTCATTCCTTCGTGCAGGTTGGTTTTGGCGATGTGTGCAATGCATATATATTACCGTAACACAAAGAAAACACCACAAAAAGAGTTCACAACAGCTTAGAAACATAACAAATATTCACCTGAGTAAAAAAAGATCAAAAAAACAAATATCTAATCACTAGAAGTCGAGATACGGTTTTTAAATATTAAATCAAAAATCAGTGCTTAGAAATCAATAGTGAACAAAGGTTACTTGAGTTTGCACTAAACAGTGGCAAATCCAAGGTTCATGTCAATCGTGATGGAGGGCAGGCCAGCTACACGACCCCCTCACTGAAAAAAGTACCTTGTACTGAGGAAGCGTTGAGGACTCCCTGTGTCGGTTCTGATTCACGCAGTTGGGTCGATACGTCGGAATCGAGCCTTACAGTGGGTGTTGAAGAGTCGCTGCTTCGTCAAAGTCGAGCCTCACAGTTGGTGTTGAAGGATCTGCGCTCTGTCAAAGTCGAGCCTTGCAGCGCTGTCTTCGGATCGGCACTGTGTAGTCATCCGATTGGCACTGTGTCAGAGGGCACTGCATCCAGTCTGATCGGGGCAAAAGGGTCTTCGATTATTGCAGAAAACTGTTGCAGAACCAATTTCTGAGGTCCAGGACTAAAGGGAGCACCTCAGGCAATGATAGGACTCAGAGAGGGCAGAGTCCAGCAGCACCAACAGGTTGCAAGGAGCCTTTTGTGACCCAGAGACTTCAGAGAACAAGAGACAAGCCAACAAGCCCTTGGAGAAACTTGGGTTCAAGGATGTAGAGAGCAGGTCCAGTCCCTCTCACTCCCAGACAAGAAGCAACAGGCAGGAGACTAACACAACAGAGCAAGTCGCAAAGTGGCAGTCCCTCCTACAGCACAGCAATCAGCAGGCCAACACAGCAAATCAGTTAGCAAAGTGACAGTCCTTTCTGTGGCACAGAAGCTCTTCTTCCAGGCAGAATATCCTTGGTTCCAGCAAAGTCCTGCTTTGGTGGTGTGAGGGGTCCAGTACTTATATCCAAACGTGTCTTTGAAGTGGAGTAGAAATCAAATGAGGCCTTTAAAGATCACAAGGGCTCTGCCTTTCCTGACCAGGGTCCAAACTCACTCCAGGGGGTGTATGCAGCTTTTTTTGTGAAGACAGGCACAACCCTAATAAGGTACAAGTGCCAGCTCCTTCCTCCCAATCTACCTCAGAAAGGCCCATCAACCTGACAAAGGGACATCAGGATGCAAATGTCATTCCCCTTCTCCCTTTGTGTGACTGTCCAGAGGGAATGCACAAAGCCCATCTGTCACCCAACCCAGACATGTATTCAGAGACAGTCAGAGGCACAAAATGGTTTAAGTAAGAAAATGACAACTTTCTAAAAGTGGCATTTTCAGACTTATAATTTAAACATCTGCACCATAAGCTGTGATGTCAACTTGTGAGTTCAGAGACACCAAATCTCTATCTCTTCCCAATTGGAAATTACACTCAAATAATGTTTTAAGGCAATCCAAATGTTTACCTATGGGAGAGATAGGCCTTGCAGCAGTGGAAACCACATGTAGCAGTTTTTCACTACTAGGACATGTAAAACTCAAAGGTACATATCCTAACTTTTAAATACACCGCATCCTGCATATAGGGCAACCCAACCCTGCCTTAGGGGTGATTTATCTGTAATAAAATGGAAAAATTTGTCCGGGCAAGAAGGTGAACTTGCCAGGTCGAAATAGCAGTTTAAAACTGCATACACAGGCTCTGCAGTGGCAAGACTGAGCCATGTTTAATAGGCTAATTAAGTGATTGGCACAATCAGTGCTGCAGGCCCACTAGTAGCATTTCATTTTCAGACCCTGGGCACATATAGTGCACTGTACTAGGGACTTATAAGTAAATTAAAAATGCCAATTGTAGATCTGCCAATGTTAGCATATGTACTTTAGCACTGGTTAGCAGTAGTAAAGTGCCCAGAATCCTTAAGCCAACAAAAATGAGGCCAGCAAACAGGAGGTCAGAGGGCAAAAAGTCAGAGAAAACCACACCAAGGATGCCATGTCTAACAGTATTCAATAATCTTTGTGCTTTTTTTGTTTGTAGGTAGGGACATTAATTTTATTTTTATTAATGTAAAGTTTCATTTTTCTTGTTTTTTCTTACATCATATTGTATTTATTTTTCAATATATTAGATGATTTAACAATTTTCTGTTATTATGGTTTTAAAATGTTTATAAAAATGATTAGTAATTGGAATGTTGAAAGTAATCCCTCCGAAGTCCATCTCATACCCTACTGTTGCTTAGAATGGAGTCAGAACAGTACATCTAACACTTCTGAAGTCCAACACTTTCTCTACTTTTGCTAGACTGGAGTGGAAATAATAAATCTAACCCTTCTGGAGTCCAACACTTACTCTAATGTTTGTTCAACTAGATTTATATTAATTATTTTGTATATTGCAGTTTAATATTGTTAGAGTTTATTTTTCAGTACATTGTGTTTTGGAATGCTTATATTATTTTTAGAAAAATATATTTGAATTAAGAATTTTATATTTTTAAATGCATTATATTACTTTAAATAATTATTACGATTTCTAATATATATCTTTAAAATACATTTTTTGTTATTGTAAATATTATTTTGTAATGATTTAAAATTGTATATATACATATGTGTATATATCTGTGTGTGTGTGTGCGCGTTTGTGTGTGTGTGTGTGTGTGTATATATATATATATATATATATATATACATATGACCCAGTTGAAGGCTTGATGCTGAAATGCGTAGGTCTGTTCCGTTCTGATGCACGTTCACTTTTTGATTGTTATGAAATGAAAATCATAAAAAACTGAAGAATCCTAGTGCTTGCGTTTGTGGCATTTTCCTGTGTTGTCAGTTTCTACTGTGGAGAAAAAAGGCTGTCTGTATATAGGATTCACACTACCCAGCCATTGTCCGACAGCCTTTTTTCTCCGCAGTGGAAACAGACAACACAGGAAGATGCCACTATATATCAACGGCAAAACGGCTCAAAGATGAACTGGCTGGTTGGGAACGAGAAGGCCTCATATCTAAAGACGAGTTCCTCTTTCTGTACAACGAATTCCCTGTTCTGCCTGTGATGTATTTCATCCCCAAAATCCATGAGAACATGGAACATCTGCAAGAAATGGTCTTTTTGAAAATATCTCACGTTATTTTACTTTTTTCTTCAAGAGTTTGTGGTTGGAATATCATCCTACATTAGAGACACCAGTGATTTTTTGAGAAAGCTTCTAGATTTTCCCTGGTCCGATGATTATATTCTCATGACTTTGGACAATACCTCCTTGTATACTAGTATTGACGATAGGGATAGTTTGAGGGTGGTGGAGTATTATTTAAACAGCCGATCAATTGAATTTTTAACCACCATAGAATGCTTTTGAGTATGATCAATTGATGTTTAAATAACAACTATTTTGCATTTGGTAATGAGATATTCCAACAACTTAGAGGTGTCGCCATGGGGGCCTGCTTCACCCCCAGCTATGTGTGTTTACATGTAGGCTGGTGAGAGGAGCAGGTTTTCATGGTGAAACACCGGTCTGACTGGGATAAACATGTCATCAGTTGGTGACGTTAGATAGATGATGTGTTTGTTATTTGAAAGGGGACACAAGATGAGGCATTAGCTTTTGTTAAACGAATTAATGGCAATGTATTGAACCTGGAATTTACAGCTCATATTGACATACAAGCCTATGATTTTTTAGATGTGCATGTATATGTTGAGAAAGGCAATTGAGAAACTTGTCTACTTTGGAAAGATATAGAAGGGAACTCGACATTTCACGCTTCAAGCTTCCACCCCAAACACTTGATCAACGATTTCCCATTTGGGGAATTTTTTTAGGATTCGGAGGGTGTGCAGCTCAGCAGAAGGTCTGGCACATCATCAACAAGAAGCCAAAATCTGATTCCTTTAGCGAGGTTACGATGCTAGGGTATTAGATCAAGCCATGATCAAAGCCAACATGATATCTAGAGAAGAGATGCTCCTTCCTAGTGACAGCGCTGATTCTCCACGACTGAGTATCAACTCTAAGGAATCAAACACTGAGTCTAATGCTAGGTTTATCACCACCTATAGTAGGCAGGATAAAAATATCAGAGCCATTATCAACCAACATTGACCTATTGTGCTTACTGATACGATCCTGGGTCAAATGTTACACGAGAAACCCATCATTACTTTTTGGAGAACACCTTCAATGAGGCAAACATTGGTTAAGAGTAGTCCAGAGTTAGATATGAAGACCAGTTGGCTATCTGCAAAAAACGTTTTTTATAAATGCAGTTCATGTCGGGCCTGTAAATTTGGGTTCAATATGTCCACTATGTAACAGCTTTCAGCTCCACACCTATTGAGTTAAAAGGATTTTTTAATTGCAGAACTGAATATGTAGTGTATTTGCTTGAATGCACCTGCGGACTGCGTTATGTGGGCAGTACTAAAGCTATTATTAATTCAGATTCAACATACCCAGTGGCACGCCACTTCAATGATACACATAACAATAATCTTAACTGTATCAAATACTTTCTAATTGGAGCAGTTCAGGGTCCAAGGAGAGGTGGGAACAGAGAGAAATTGCTGCGTCAGCCGGAGTCTAAATTCATTTTGGAAATGGACACTAAGACACCCAATGGCCTCAATACCAGCAAAGATTTACACAATTTTTTATACATTTTTTATGTAATTTTTTACAAACATTTGTATACATTTTTTTAATAGAATTCTTTGTGAAGTTTTTTATAAAGTTGTTATGTATTAGCTGCTTATGTAGGTTTTAGGATCATAAATTTGATTTAGACATGTCCCACTTATTGTTTGGGAAATTGCAATATGCTTTATATCTGCTTTTCGAAGATGCAAGGTACGCATCAAACCATATGAGACACGTACAATAAGAATGATCAATGTTAGATGGGGGGCAAGTAGGCATATACATATTGGCAAATTATCAAGCAACCTTTGCCACCGCTGTTCTTCTCTCTAGTACTATTAAGCACTTTGCGCTTTTTATTCACTCTGGCACTTTATTAATTAAGGCACTTTAACAGCATTTTGATCAGCAATAGGGCAACGGACATTTGGATCATTCAAAGTGGAATTAATCATACTGCATCAAGCATTTAGGCTGCTATATTTCAGAAATAGATGATGAATGACAGACGCTTAATGCATTTTAACTATCGTTATGGATACTGCTATATTTGACTATTTAAAGTAAAATAGTCATACCGCATCAAGTATTTAGGCTGATATATTGTTACATATGATGATGAATGAAAGTCGCACTATGCACTTTAATGATTGTTATGGTCACTGCTACTGTTGTATTGCTTTAACCCCTTCCCTGCTCATGACGGAACCGTTCCGTCATGAGCCACGGTTGCCGTGTGCTCATGACGGAACGGTTCCGTCATGACAATCCTGTCGGCGGCCGCTCCGCCTGCGCGGCGCTGATTCCCCGCCTGTGCGGGGCGACAACGCAAATGGGCGGAGTCATGACGGAACCGTTCCGTCATGAGCACAGCTCAACTGTGGCTCATGACGGAGCGGCTCCGTCATGAGCACAGGCCCACCGCGCTGCCCCCCTGCCCCCCCCAGCGCTGCAGCGGAATGTCCGCAGCAGCGAAGGGGTTAAATGACAATATCTATATTTATGAACGTCATAGTACTGTATAATAGGCACATTCGCGCAGTTTTTTTGATATAATATGTTTCCTCATTAAGTATATTAGTATTTATTATTGTATTGGATAACCATGAACTTAAGAATATTTATTGTTGAGAATTCTCCATACAATGAGGCATGAGGTGGTGCATTTGCCTCGGGTTATATCGTGAGGTTTAAGATGTGTTTGTATTTGTAAAAACGGTCACATGATTTGTAGTTCATACAATGTACTGTTTATAATTTGGCAGTGTTCATAATGTTCTATATATATGCACTAATGGTGTGGGTTAAATGGCACATTCCTCTGATAGTCTGCCCTTAGTTGCTATTCTGTTGCATCAGGAGTGAATCATGTGATATGTAGATTTAAATTTAGGAAATTTTGTAGCGCGATCATGTGATCAAGGCCATTCGTAGTGGTTGAAATGCATCATGGACAAATACAAATTTGTAAACTTAATGGGAGGGGGGCTGAACGGCTTCCCTCCTCTGGCAGATTTCGGCCCTGGAGACCCCATCTCTGGGGCCCAGCCTCTAGTGTGGGTGCCCTGGTGCCACCCAGGGCACCCACTTAGCAATGTTGGGGACTGCAGGGGGAGCCTCAAGGCCTACACGGTCCCTGTGGGAGCCGGCATTCCTTTGACACAGTGGGAGCTGTTACAAAGGGGTCAGGGTAGATCCCTGAATCTATGGGGTGGATATAAGTGGGGTGAAAGCATAAATTATGTTAAAATGCATATATATACATTTTAAAGGTTTTCTGAAATGCGCAGATTAACCCGTGGTGCTCAGTGCGACTGCCCTCCCCTGTGGAACTGCAAATCCTGATGCAGCTCATCAGAAGTCCTGCCCAGACCACTGTGCTAATACACCTCCTTGTGCACTACCGGTTGATTGATGAAGTCCTCATGGATGCTGAGGGTCCTTGGAGGCCAAGAACCCCTTCTGTTACCTCACGTAAGTCCCACAGATCAGGATCTCTGAGTGCCCATCACAAGCCCCGCCTCCTTTCTCCACCACTCTGCAAACACACCTACTGATTCACTACTTATAAGGCGATGAAGTCCTCTTGGATGCTGAGAGTTCTTGTGGGCCAAGAACCCCTCCTGTTATCTCCAGGAAGTCCCACACAGCAGGATTGCTGAGAGCTCGTCAGAGGTCCTGCCCCCTTTCTCCCCCACTCTGCAAACGTGCCTCCTGGTGCACTACAGGTTGGGGAATGATTAGTGTCCTTGAGGGCCAATAACTCCTCCTGTTACCACCAGTATGTCTCGCACATTGGTATTGCTGGGATTTCATTGGAGGCCCCACCCCCTTTGGCTAATACTCTGCAAACACGCCTCCTAGTGCACTACTGGTTGGGGAGGAAGTTTCTTTCAATGCTAAGGATCGTTGGGGGCAAAGAATCCCCCCTGTTACCACCAGTAAGTCCCACACAGTGGGTTTCTACCTCACTCTACAAATGCACCTCCTGGTACACAACTGATTGGGGGATGAAGATACCTGGGATGTGAGGGTACTTTGAGACCAAGAACCCCTCCAGTTACCACCAGTAAGTCCAACACAGCGGGATTGCTGAAAGGTCGTTGAAGACCCCATCCCATTTGTCCAGCATTCTGCAAACACACCTCCTGTTGCATTACTAGTTGGGGGATGAAGTCCCCTTGGATGCTGAGGATTGCTGGGACCAAAAACCCATTCTGTTACCACCAGTAAGTCCAACACAGCGGGATAGCTGAGAGGCCCTTCCTGCTTTACTCACCCACTGTACAGACCCATATAGCCATTCACAAACCCACTCACAAATCCATAAAGCCACTCACAAACCAACTCACAAATCCATAGAGCCACTCAAAAACCCACCCACACACCCACACAGCTACTTGCACACCTACTCACAGACCCATATAGCCACTCATACACCCACTCACAAACCTATACAGCCACTCACAAATCCACTCACATACCCACACAGATACTCACACACCCACTCAGATACTCACATAACTACTCACAACTCCAGTCACAGACCCATACAGCCTCTCACATGCCCACTCACTGACCTTTAAAGCTACTCACACACCCACTCTGAAAGGTTAGAGGTTACAGTTAGGAAATAAAATAAAATAACCTTAGCAATTCACTTAAAGAACCAAAGGTTAGAGGGACGTTAAAGTTAGGAAATAGAATTAAAAAACCTTGGAAATTCACTTAAAAACCAAAGGTTGTAGGGATGTTATAGTTAGGTTCAGATTTCACTCATACAAAACATATGAAATTCAGCAGTTATAGTTACCTGAGTTAACTATAACTTTCTCCCCTGCAATGCACTGCTCATGTCTTTACATATTACATCATTCATGACATCTCAAATGACTGATGATATCATCCACAGAACCACTCACACACCCACTCACATACATAGTACTTCTAATATTCCTACTCCTACACAACCACTCACATTCCCATTCATAGACCCATATCAGTACTCACACAACCCACCACTCATCCATAGAGCCACTCACACATCCAATCACTCATACAGCCACTCACACACCAGCTAACTCACCCATACAGCCACTCATTACACCTACTCACTCATTAATACAGTCACTCACACATCCAATCATACAAATAGACACTTACACATTGACTCATACACCCTACAGCCACTCACACACCCACTCAATCACCCATACAGAAACTCACACAACCTCTCACTCACCATACAGGTACTCACACACCCAGATACTCAGCTATACAGTCACTCACTCTGCTATTCACTCACCAATAGAGCTACTCAGACACCCACTTACTTACTCATACAGCCACTCATTCATCTATACAACCACCCACACACCCACAGAACCAATTACATACCCATTCACACATCCATACAAGCACTCACACACCTACTCACTCACCCTTAAAGCCACTCCCACAGGCATTCCCTCTCTAATACAGCTACTCACACCCACTCCCCTATATACACACTCAAACAGCTACTCACTCACCCATACAGCCACTCACACTCACACACCCACTTCCTCACCCATACACCCACTCACATAGCCACTCAGTCTCCCATACAGCCATTCGCACACCCACACGCCCACCCACTCTTCAATACAGCCACTCACTGACCCATACAGCTACTCACATACCCACTAACACATCAATACAGTGACTCATACAACCACTCACACACCCATACAACCACTCATACATCCACTCACACACTGATACAGGCAGTCACACAGCCACTCAGATGAGATATTTTAGAAATAGTATGGCTAATTGCTAGTACCGAAAGAATAGTAATTTAACTAATGCTGTAGCTTGGTATCTATCTTTAAGTCTCAGAAGCGTTTAAAAAACACTTACTCTCACAGGATGATGTCATCAGTGATGCTATTTGAGAAGCCATCAGTGATGTCATCATTGATGTCACTGACCATGTCATGAGTGGTGTAATATGTGAGGTCATAAGCAATGCATTGCAGTGGCGTAAGTTATAGTTAGATCAGGTAACCAGATAACTATAACTAAAGGTTTACAGTTTGCCCAAGTACACCGCTGCACTCCAAAGGTGATTAATCCATTTATTGAAAAAATGGATGATGGATTTCAGCTAACACATAGCCTTTGTTTAGTTTGAATAATCCACCCACAAAGTTAAAATAAATCTGCAAGGAATGTGTATTTAAACAAAATACATTGGAACAGTCTGAACTAGATTAAAGCAATATCATAGATGTTGCCCTGCATGTGCAAGACGAGAAAATAAGTATGAGAGTATATAGAAAAGACATACAGGGTAACAGCATTTTACATGCTCAAATCCATCACCTGAACACACTGAAGTGAAGCATCTCCTATGAAGAGTTCTTAAGAGCTCGCCGTATTTGTAGTGAAGAGTGTGAGTTTGATAACGAAATCAATCATATCCTAGAAATATTTAAAGCAAAGAGGGTATCCTAATATGATCCTGAAAAAAGCCCAAGCCAAAATACAGGGTTAAACACAAGAAAATGTGTTGTTTAGAAACAGAACTAAACAGTTGGACAAAAGATCTCATTTAAACGAGGGAACATCCCCGAGATTCATTACCACCTATAATAAAAAATCTGGAAGAGTCAGAGAATTAATGAAGAAACACTGGAATTTGCTTAGAGCTGACACTGTCATAGGAAATTAAATTGATTATTTCCCTGCCATCACATAAAGAAAGCCCAAGTCCATTAAGGACATAGCAGTACCAAGTCATACCACATCCACCAAATCTACATGGCTTGCATTGTCCGATTTCCACAAATGTGGGAGCTGCAAAGCTTGTAAAACTAGTGACAATCGGGATCATTAGATGCTACCCACAGGCAATACGAAAAAGGTAACCAAATTCATTACCTGCACTACTGAATATGTCATCTATGTCCTAGAATGCCCCTATGGTCTCATCTACCTAGGAAGTACCAAACCAACGGTAAAAAGAAGGATTCTTGTACACTTATGGGCCATAAAAACAATGACCCAAATTACCTGGTAGCCAGGCACTTCTATAAACAAGCATTGTCATAGCCAATAGGTCTCGCTTGTGGGACCTTATAAGTATTTAGTTATGCAGCACAATATCCTTGGTGCAACAACATCAACTGTTGCATGGCTAAACACTTATAAGGTCCCAAAGGCGTTGACAAATGGCTCCCCCGAGTCCCATCAGCGCACAACAGTCGGAAGAACATAAAATGTATGGTGACAAGCATAACAGAGGCCCATGCAAGGCCATTAAGTGGGATGGGGCATGGCGCGTTAGTGCAGGTTTAAGAGGAGCAAAGGGATACGAGGTGGAGGGGAAACGATTGAGTCAATTAGCGCTGGCAAACAGTAACACTGGGGAAAAGGAAAAAAGAACACAGCAGCCGCAGCTAGTAAACAAACCTACACACATTATAACCAGAGTTTGGAAAAGCAGGAACAGCTCCCTATTTTTATCATAGTTCCCCGGAATTCGACTAACCCCGGAGGTAGTAAAACCCATTGTTACAGTACACAAGCTTTGATATGCATAAAATACACTACCGCTGTTCGCCATCACAAATCAAAGAGGCACCACCCGGCAAAGGCCTGCGAGGGGCGGGCTGACAGCACAGGCTTGTATGGAAACCGACACGCCTACTACACATAGTAAACACAAACAGAAACATTTCACAACAACAATGACATTCTAACTGAGCACTAACGAACGAACGGGTGAAACGTGCAAAGAATCGAATAGTTGTATTTGTACGACGCCATTGGGGGAGATGGTGTTTATTCTGTAAAGTGCCGACACCAGGTCAATAAAAGAGAACAAACAAGTAAATCCAAAGTCAACAAGGCAACACCGCAAGGCAGCGCTTCACCCATGTGCACTGAGAGCCGCGCACGGTCTGATTGTAGCGCCGATATGAATGATAGGACTACGGTACAGAAGAATGACAAGTCCAAAACAGAGTTAAGTCCCCCTTTCTTCATTAGGCATCGCCGGTGAGCTCCAAAATCATATAAGTGAAGAGGAAGGGAAGAGGTTAGGAGTGCCTCCCATGCAGATCTCACGGGGAGCGGCAAGGAGGAGTTACTCGCGGCCACACAAAGGGCAGGAAAGCGCTATACGCATGCACATAAATGACACACTGTGAGGAGCTGTGCTGACCAACCTTTCACATGAGGTTTACACGTTTGTACCGGAACTCTGAGACTACCGGCACATACAGTAAGCATGCGCTGTTCACCAGAAAAAGTCAAGAGCGCGCGCCTCGGACTGCAAGCTAAAAAAAAAAAACAAGCATTCGACCGTGAAAGTAAAAGCGATCGCGCGTGTGTGCGCGTGCGCGCGCAATCAGCTCTTTTTCAAAGCACATACTCGTGGTTGTGGCGCGCCGCTGCGCACTCCCTCAAACGAGTATGTGCTTTGTAAAAAGAGCTGTACGACGGCTAAAGGTCTCCTATGTAGTGCATGCGCACTGCGTAGGCGAGACCTAAAAACATGAAAGCAGTCCCCAACTTCTGAAATAATATCGCATTGACAAAATAGCCAAAAATACCAGAGATGGGGACCAGGAGAAACAACTTAGAATTCAGGAATCTCGATATATCAATCAGCTGAACTCAAAGCACCCATAGGCCTTGTTAGGGATGAGGAACTTTCTGCCCATATTGGGATCTATTTTACAGGTTCCTTGCTTAGGATGCTATACCTGCCTGAGTCCTTTCATCATGTGAGCCCCTTCTTGGTTCCCCCCTACTAAGACTCTTCCAGCTTCACAGTCTCAGCAGGGATCCGGGTTCTGGGCACTCCCATTCCTTTTTCTTTGGTGTTTTTAACTTATTTGATTGTTCACTACAATTTCATTTTAGATTGTTTTATTGCACTTTATCACTCTTCCCAATGTACAGTAACTTTTATCAAGCACTGTATGTATTATACTCCTCTTCTTGGGTATAATTGCATACCCAGAGATATTGCTGTGGATACGGTGGAAATCGGGTTCTCCTAGCATTTAAGGCACTGACCATTCATTTTCTTAATAATGATTGGTGTAGAATTTATTCCATTTATATTGTGTTCCCACAAGTAACATGAATTGAGTTATGGATAGCGGCATTGGCCCGTTATTGCCCTTTCACAATTTGCACATGGATATATCACACCTTGTCATTTTGCCTTAGAAACTAAGTATCAGGGTTATATTATGAGTTGATTATTGCCTGAAAGAAATCATGAGATATATGTGATTCAATTACACAGTTATGAGGAAGGTTTTCTCCATGTTTCTACTCTTGCAATTATGTGTTGTTTTGACAAAAAGAACTTTCAGACAATTGAATTTGTATATTACGGAACATAATGAAATAATGTAATGTTCTCATAATCATTGGGAATCTGATGAAATATTTTGTACAGCACTGTTATTTGTACTTTTCACATGTTTAGATTTATTGGCACTCCCTGTGTGTGCATATATAATTTTCTTTCCACAAATTTTTATGCTGGAACCAAAGATCAATGTATTTTAATTACTTTAGAGGCATTTGTCTGTTTTGCAGGCAATGCACGCAGTGCAGAATGTATGCTTCATTTAATATTTCTTCTATGTTTATGCTTGTTGAATGGTGTAAATCCATTCAGCAGTTTTAGAGATATTAGCTGAAATCCAAATTTGTATATCTAGGGATATGGTGGAATCATGACCCCTCCCGATCTTATGCTGAGATCTGATTGGCTGGCAACACTTCAAATCAGGAATTTTTGGCAGCCATCTTGGGACTTGGCTTGAGCAGAGTCCCCGAAAAATTATTTTCAAAAAAAGTAAAGGGGGCAGGGTAGAAATACCCTGACCCCCAAGGCCCATAGGGTGGGGGGACTGCACAGGGCCCAAAACTTTAAAAAAAAAAAAAAAAAAATCTGCAGGTTAGAGCAATGAAGCGCGAGCTCCCGTGCTTCTTTAATTATCGGCCCCTGGGTGGGGGGGCATTTTTAAAATAATAGAGGGGGGCACACTCCCCCCTTTTCCTGGGGCTTATTATGCCCCGGGGACCAGCACCTCCCTGGAATTTGATTAATGAAAAATTGAATCCTCTTGGACCCCCTCAGGCCCCTGGGATCCCCATGCTCTAAAAACAAATTGTGGGGACCTCAAGAACCCTGTGCCCTGGGAACCACCACCTCCCCGGGTCTTATGTATTCTATGAGGGTGGCCTCTAGGAACCCCCGCCCCCCGCAATGCACTGCTTATGACTTCACATATTACATCAGTGACATCACTGATGACATCACTGAAGACATCTCAAATGACATCACTGATGACATAATCCAGTGACTGTGAGCGTTTAAAAAAAGTTTCTGAGTGTTAAATATATATACCAAGGTGTATTGGTGAATCACTGTGTGTATGAGTGTCTGTGTGAATGATTCAGTGGGTGCGTGACTGACTGTATAAGTGAGTGATTAGGCCTCTCAGTGAATGTATGGGTGAGTGACTAGGTTGATGAATGTCCGTATCAGTCTGTCAGTTGGTATGTAAGTGGCTGTATGGGTTGGCGAGTGGGTACGTCAGTGGCTGTATGGGTGATTGATTGGTTGTCTGGGTACCTCTATGGGTGTATGAGTTTCTATGAGGGTGGGTGAGGGTGTGTGTGAGTGCCTGCATGGATGAGTGTGTGGGTAAGCCAGTGGCTGTAAAGGTTAGTGAGCGCATCTGTGAGAGGCTGTATGAGTGACTGAGTGTGTTTATGGGTGTGTCGGTGAGTGAATGGATGTGTCAGTGGTGTATGGGTGAGTAACTATATGTGAAAGGCAGTATAGGAGAGTGCTAGAGTATATGAGTGACTGTATGTGTGAGTTAGAGATTGTGAGAGTGGCTGTATGGGTGAGTATGTTAGTATCTGTATGAGTGAGTGGGTGTGTGTATAACTGTATAGGTGAGTAAGTGGCTGTGTAATTAACTCTATGGGTGAGTGAGGCGGTGTGTGAGTAGCTCTATAGGTGACTGACTCAGTGTGTGAATGGCTGTATGGGTGTATGAGTGGATATGTCAATGTATGCATTAGTGAGTGAGTTGGTGTATGAGTGGGTATATGTGTGTGTAGATCTATGAATCGGTGAGTGGATGTGTAAGTACTGGTATAGGTCTGTGAATGGATTTGTGAATGGTAGTGTGGAAGTTGGAGTGGGTGTATGAAATGTTCTATTGGGTTGTGAGTGGGTGCAACAGATTGTGTAGATGATGTCATCAGTGATGTCATTTGAGATGTCATCAGTAATGTCACTGATAGCTGCGGCCTGTGCAGGTAAGAGTGGTGGGGCGGTTGGGGGGATTTCAACAGACGACAGACGATGTGGTTGTCTGTCTAATCCCCCCAACCCGGCCCCTCCGGTCTTACCTGCACGGGCAGCGGCTGGTCACTGACCATGTCATGAGTGATGTAATATGGGAGGTCATAAGCAGTGCATTGTGGGGGCGCAAGTTATAGTTAGCTTAGCTCCTGCCAGGTACCTCTTTGCAAGGGGAAGATCTTAGCTATTGCTCCATTGACCCTTACCCTAGCCATCGGGGCCTGGTAAAGAAGCTTAATCCATTCACAGAATTTTAAGCCTTATCCCAGTCTGGGCAATGTGGCAAACAAGTAGGATCATTCTATGCTGTCAAACACCATGGAGGCGTCTAGCTCCATCAGCGCTGTCTGTGAGGCCTGTGCCCTACCCATCATGTGCATGACCCAATAGAATATCCACCAAATTGAGCTGAATGCTCCTACGTGGCATAAAGCTGGACTGGTCTACATGGATGGCTGAGGGGAGGACAGCAGTGAGTCTAGCCGCGAGGGCCTTGGCTAATACCTTTGCCTCTACATTTATGAGAGAGATTGGTCTATAGGAGCTGCATTCTTCTGGGGTCTTGTCTGCTTTGTGTATAACCACTATCGTGGCTGTACGCTGATCCTCTGATAAACATCAGCCGCCTGGAACATCTCCAGCATCGGAGCCGCTATCTTGTTGGACATACCTTTAAATAGCTCTATAGGCAACCCATTGTGTCCCACCGCCTTCCCGGACTGCAGGGTTCTGAGGGGTTTTGCTATTTCTTCCACCGTAAGTTCCGCATCAAGGGTTTCACTCATCTCGCCTGTGAGCATCGGGAGGGAGAAATCCTGCATCAATTCTTTGCAATCAGCCCCAGATCTAGTACTCACAGGTGTATAAAGGTCCAGATCGTAGGATGAAAATGCATCCACTATTGCAGAGTTTGTCTTCTAAGATTCCCTTCCCATCTTTAACTCCTACCACCAACGATCTACCCCTGTTTCTCTTTTCAAGTCAGGCAAGTAGTTTGGGGGCTTTCTCCCGATGTCGGGCTTGCATTGCCAGCTAAGGTTCGTAGGTCGTGTTGGCACAATAATAGCCTGTGGTGAAGGTTCGCCCCCTCCCTTCTCCTGCTACTCTCTTCTGTAGGGTGAAGATTTCCTGCTGTATTGTCCTACTTTCCACCGCTGCCTCTCTCTTCTTTTTGTTTCAGTGGGGAGTGGGTGGGGCCTACCCGTGGATTACTGCTTTAATTGCTTCCCAGAGGCTACATGGGGACAATACTGATTTTCTCTAAAATATAAGTGAGCCCCATAGCGCAATTTTTCACTAAGCTCGCCATCTCGCAGGTATCATCGGTCCACTCTGGGGAAGGTGGTGGAGTTTGCAGTGGGGCCCCTGAGTCCAATACTCTCTGGAGAGCGGTCAGAAATTCCACCCGCAAAATGGTTATCATCTTAAAAATTCCCCACTTGGGCGTGATGTGTGAAAAAGTGGTTGAGGCGTGAGAAAGAGCCGTGGGGGGCTGAGTAGTATGTGTACTGTTTCAGGTGAGGGTTGTGGATTCTACACAAGTCTACAAAAAGGTGGCCTGGACCCGTAAAGGCGACTAGGACTGCAACCAGCACTGCTTATGGTAGTTCAAACATTTAGTTCAATTTATAATAAATTGAACTAAATGTTTGAACTACCATAAGCAGTGCTGGTTGCAGTCCTAGTCGCCTTTACGGGTCCAGGCCACCTTTTTGTATACATTCCACATATGCTTCGTAGGCATATTAGCAACCGTGCACGCATATCATCATATCTTGCTAAAATTTTAAATAGAGTGCGCTGTCCACCACACATTTTTTCATTCTACACAAGTCTACCATACTCATTCCAGACATAAAGCTAGGGAGGGCCTCCCTGCCTGTGTGCCCCCTTACTGCACTCAGCCGATCCCGAGCAGGATCCATCACCCCATTCATATCCCCTCGCAAGAGGAGGATCCCAGTGGGCAATTCCAGGAGAAGGGCACTAAGCTTCGGAAAGATTGTAGTATGAAGTTTGGGTGGGACGTATAGGGAACACAGATGAATGGAGCAGCCCCCCCAGATGCACATCAGAGCCATGTTCCAGGGCGTCCCACCACACCTTAGTTACTGTAAGGGGCAGCACATTTATAATCAGGATGCCCATGCTCTGGGAGTCTGTGGCATACCCAGAGTGGGCTAGGAGCCTATATCCAAATCGGTCCAGAGCCTTATAGCGATTTCCCTTAAGGGGAACCTCTTGCAGCAGTATGATATCAGGAGAGTGGCATTTAATGTGTTGCAGGACCAGGGTACATTTAATTTTGTTGCCCATGCGTTCACATTCCATGTCCCTATACGCATGTGTGTATGTTGCGTCTCTGCCATGGGTGTATATAAATCTTCACATACGGGACCCTATGTGCACCCACACTGCTCATAATCTGTTACATTGATGAGCAAAGCAATTCCAAATTTCAACAAAATCTAACAGTCCCCTGAACTCCCCACTCCCTGCACCCCTGCTTCGTGAGTTGCAAACCTTCCACTTCCCCAACCTGCAGAGTGCCTGTTGACCCCAAATGTGTGCATGAAACATTAGGACGGCGCTCCCGCTGCCAATGTGAACTAGTCGGCCAGTGGGCCTTTGTAGTTTGTGCACCCCAACAGAAAAATAACAATCAGGTCTAATAGTCCCATGCGGTCTGGGCGTACCCTCTGGCCAATCAAGCAAAGTCTGATGAATACTCCACCCGCCCCAGTCCATTTATCTCCCCCACCCACTCCCCACTGAAACAAAAAGAAAATACTGGATTTCAGCTGTCCCAGTAAATATTCATCCCGTGTCTGGGACAGACTTCCCTGCAGGCTGGCCGAGTGTTCAGGGCTCCATGACTCTGGCACTTGCCTCTTGGAGCGGTTGCTTTTCCTTGGTTTCTCCCTTGCCCTGTCACCCTCCAGCCCCAGGCATCCTCCGGCATCATAAAGTGAAATGTCTTCTCCTCCACAATGACTCTTAACTTGGCAGGATATAGCATCATATATTTAACATTCTTATCTCTAAGGCCTTTCTTAACGGTTCCAAATGCCGCTGCTGTCACTGCACCTGGAGGGTGAAATCTGGAAAAAGCTGGATAGTTGAGTTTTCATTCTACAAATCACCATGTGAGCGGGCCACTTTCAGGATTGCGTCCCGGTCTCTATAGTTGAATATGCGGGCTATAAGTGTGCGGGGGAGCCACTGGAGAAGTAATTAGACAGTCTTTTGGGCAGGAAGGTATTAAAAATGAGGTCTTTAAGAAAGAGATCTGCCAAATGACCCTCCACTCCGTCTGGGACTCCTACCTAATATTGTTGCGCCTTCTGATCTTCAGGACAGGCATTGTTTCCGTCTGCTGGCTAACCTGTTCCTCCAGGCATTTAGTTTTTGATTGCAGACCCCCTATATGCTTTTCAGCTGTGGACACTTTGTCCACTATTTTACAGAAGTCTGTTTGCAGCAGGTCCACTCCGTCTGGGACTCCTACCTAATATTGTTGCGCCTTCTGATCTTCAGGACAGGCATTGTTTCCATCTGCTGGCTAACCTGTTCCTCCAGGCATTTAGTTTTTGATTGCAGACCCCCTATATGCTTTTCAGCTGTGGACACTTTGTCCACTATTTTACAGAAGTCTGTTTGCAGCAGGTTGACTTCCTCTGTCACTGTGTCGAGTTTAGGTTTGAGTATGCCCTGGAGGTCTCTTATCACCTTCATGATGTCTCTTAAAGAAGGCTCTGATGCAAGGTCCTCCCCGCCCATCACCGCGGGGTCTTTTGTGGCACCTCCTATCTCCCTCGCTGATCTCATTGCGACCATGTGCTTATCAATCTGATTGGACTGTCCAAACTGGGGGCCCTTGTCCAAACCATCTCTATCAGGCACTAAAGTTGATGTCTCGTGATCTAGAGCCGTACTTCTGATTTCTCAGATGCCTTCCCTGCCTCCCTGTTCTCCCAAGTGGCCGCCAGGACTCCTCTCTCTGCAGTCAAGGAGCCCAGAATAGCCCCAGGGTCCTGGGCCACAGAACCGCCTCACAGGCTTGGTGTGTCACCCACTCTGGGTGAACTGTCTCCTGCCTCTCTGAGCAAGCCTGATCCCTCTGCACTGTCTTGTGTTCCACCAACACCAGTGTGACACAGCGACGAATATAGGGGCAGGAGGCCCCACCCAGTAGACCAAGGGTCAATAGACTCAGGCTGAAGCCCCGTGCCGCTATAGTACTGCACTCTTTACCGCGACTTCATGCTTTGAGCCCCAGCCCAGGCAGGCCCACTATGTGCAAGACAGCAGGGGGCTTCTCCTGAAATTCCTACCCACAAGGGGGAGCGCCATGCTGCAGGCTTGGCCATCTGGTGTTTGTTCCTCCTCATGTGCCAGGCACGCGTCCGCAGCATCTGCTGTCTAGGCCTTTTCAGGCTTTATGTTCCCTCCTCTGCAGAGGACGCATACATGAGCGCGGCCACGACTGCTCACCTCCAGTGGTCCCAGCGTCTCCAGGTCCTCAGCAGCAGAGCCGGCCCGACATAGTCCATCTCCGCCAGGCACGTGTAGGCCGTGGCCCACAGCTGACCCTGGTCACCTTGTCTGGTCTGCCCCGCCTCTCCCGGACTACCAGGGAGTTAGCATGGGCCCCGCCGTCAACGTCGTTGGGCGATTTCTCGATGAGTCTGGGGTGGAAGTCAGGGCAACTTCCCCTGCCACTACCACGTTTGCCTCAGCCCGCTCCCGTTTACACAGGAGATCTGGCTATGGACGCCGCCATCTTGGGCCGGGATCAGCCCCAATCTCCCGGATCACCCCTACTGCCTTCTCCAGTCAAGTGTAAGCCTCCTTCGTGTACTCCGGTGCACCGTACAGCTCTCTGTGGTGGGTAGGGTATAGACCTAAGTGGATGATGATGGATATTATAGGGGCCAGTCACTGACAGCTAGGAGCACTCGCTCAGTGTGTGGCCATTTTCGTCGGCAACAAGCCACGCCCCCTTTTAAGTGAATTTCTACATTTTTTCAATTCCATTTCCTTAACTAATTACGTCCCTGTAACCTTAGGTTTTTCCAGTTAATTTTGATGGTTTTACAAAATCTATTTTCTAACTATAACGTCTTTGTAACCTTTAGCTCAAAATGCATGCCTTTGTATCAACACTTGAGATGTAAGAGCAGCAATCATGATATAGTCGCAAAAAAAATAACGGGAGTCGGAAAACCTTCTTCCCTTAATACTTTTATATTTCTATCACTATATTACACTTTCTTGGGACATCCTCACTAGGGAATATTACTTATCTTATAAAACAATGAACCTAAACCTCTCCAATTTGTAAAAGTTAATACCTGTTTTCTTTAACACCCTTCCCCAATACCCCCTCTGCAGATTCTCCATAGAAACCAACTAGAACCAGCAGGTCACAAGTTCATAGCACATTCCAGAAGATCCATACTAGTTACAAAATGAACTGCAAGTGTGGTTTATTGCACATACTGTAAAGCATATCCAGCTCTCTATTACATTTTTTTGTTATTTACCAGAGCCAATGAAACATCTATTTCCAAATGCAACCTATTTTTATTCACCTGCATATTCCCTTCATCCAATCAAATTTTAGTTTTTTTCAAACACCAAAACACATGCATTTTCACTGTCTTCCATAGTACCAACTGTAATATTCAGCTGCAGACCTGTCCTGTGTGCTACTCTTCCTACAAAATGCTTAGAGTGTGGATTGTGGTCCACAGCTATGTCTATTGGGCTAAAGAGGCTACAAAAAACAAAGATATTGACAGGGACTGGGTTTGCCAAATGTGGTGATTAGTTGGTTTGGCCAGAGAGGGTTAAAGTTTCATCAGCTGCTGGCTCTGGTTAAAACCGTTGTGGATTTCCATGCTCCTCACCTCATGATTGTGCACTGTGGTGACAATGACCTTGGCACATTGACTGGGGTAGGGCTGGAAATTCTCATCAAGGATACCTTTGCAGAACTTCAGTCACTTTTTCCTCACACAGTCTTCGTGTACTCTAATATATGCCAAAGACAGAAATGGAAGTGGTCAAATCAATTCTGTCCACAGATTGACATACTGGATCAAGTTCCTTGGTACTGTGATCCCAGGAGGCCTAAATGATCATTACGAGATGTTATGTTTTGTTTAATCACTCAGTATCGTTCATGTCAGCCTCTTAAACTGAGATTCATGCATTTGTAAAGGATTTGCACACAGTACCCCTCCGCTTTTTTTCACTATTAAGTTTCCCATCACTTCACAATTTTCGTTTTCCATTTCACCTATTTTTCTTTTTACTTCACCACTAAAAACTTTATTGTCATTTATCTAACAGGCACTTTCTTTTAATAAACACACGGGGCATCCCGTGACGTCCCTTTTACACTAAACGAGTCTGCTTTCTATTTCCACATTCGATGAACGCGTCATTAAATACTTCTCACAGGCGTTACACGCCACGCCATTTACGCGACTCACTCGAGAGTTTCATCCGCACTCTGCAGACGCTCTTGCATAACAGACACAGGTGAGACGCGGTTTGCTCTCGCAGCCCGAAACCTCTTACTTACTAAGTCCTAACTTTTGCCACGAACACATAATCTAGTTCTAAAACCTACATTTTATACTCCCATAGCACGCATGATGCCCAGTTAAAACTTGTTCACTGGGTCACAGACGTCGCATCCACGATTTCATCGTTGGTAAGAGAACGTTTCTAGAGATTACTTTTCAGTTCTTAATGCTCGTGAACTCCGGTTAGAAGTTCATTTCCACACGTTAATTCACGTTTCATTTACAGATCTTCACTTGAAAGCTGAGTTCAGAGAAAATAATGCACTGATCGGTAAATACACTTCCGAATTTCAGTCACTCAGTCCGACATTTTTGTTTACACACGTGATTTTCTTATGGGATTGGCACACACCTAAAACAGTATTTCTTCCTATCGTATCCACCCTAATTTAACACTTCATACTACAATCCTTTTTCAACAATAGATCCTTTTTCTTTTGAGCACATGTTCGGTATGGTAGACGGGTCTATTGATGTGCAAATCCTAATCATTGTACATGTAAAACTGCAAACGCCTCTTTTCTCTGATATTTATGAGCTTTTTCCGATTGTTGTTTGTAGATCTGGAAGACGACGTTAAGGACAGTATTACAAACACTAGAGTTATATATTGAACTCATACATCCCTGAAGAAGGGTTGTTACAGAACCCGAAATGCATTGGGAGTTATTTTTGTTCGTATGAGATTGTATTTTGATGAAATTATGTAAACGATTACACAAAATATGTGAATGTATAACATATTTTTTGATTCAATTTGAAGCCAACAATAATATATGATTTGAACCATGCACATTTGACTAGTTATATTTCAAGAATGTATCTTTTTCATTTTTCATTACCATTAAGAAATTGGTAACAAAGTGATTAACCAGACTTAAATTTAGAGAGACCTTAGTGTCCCCCAGCTGTGCGGCACGCAGGCCAGGGTTCCCCTGACCCCCACTCCAAACACGTATTACCCTGGGATGCAGACTCACATCCCATACGTGCATGCACGCTAAACTAGTTTTTTCATTTCAGTCTTCATTTAAATCCTTATTGGAAGAACAATAACACAAAACAGGTGTGCAGGCTCACTCCAAACCCGTTATTAATCACAGATTGACAAAGCCATGAAACATGTTCATAAAACTGTTTCTGCTATCCTTAGACACCATAACATGGACTCTATAGGAACAACAATCTGTGTTTCGACATGCAAGGAATATATAGAGGTGATTGAGTTCACTTTACAGACAAAGGGAACAGAGTGTTTCTAGGAAACCTGAAACTTTGCATACAGTCTTGTTGGTAGCTGTCTTACACACACTCTCAAACCAAAGGCTCTTGTCGGGGGCCACGTAAGTACCCAAAATGTTTTTCATTTTCCTGTTAAATGTTTTTTAATTAGATTTTTTTAAATTTGTGACGACGTCGCAATGATTGAGATCACGTTGCACAATCGCAAAACAAATGCAAACATTCAACGACCACCACCACATAAAAAATTATAGCTTAAAAAATGATTTCTTACTATTACAATACACACATTACTAACTTAAAGAACATGTTTGTACACATATATTTGTAGTAACTTTACAAAAAACTGTGTTTGAATCCTACTTCCTGTGTTCGCGACTACACCGAGAGTCGCGATGACTTTGGTAACCGCGATGATCGTGCCTTTTTTTAATAAAGTGTAAAACACATATATACACACGTTTTACAGTTGTTTAGAGTCTAGGGGTTTATTAGTGCACTGGCTAAAATCATATTTTTCAAGCTAGTTTGTATAAAATTCCTCTTTAAATCGATCTTCCATTTTCGTGGTGTTGCCGGGCGTCGCAAAAACGTCGATACCCATGACGGTACACTATACTGTTCGAATTTTATTTCTCAAGAACTACTGAACGGATTTGCACAAAATAACAAAAAGCGCAATCTGCGTAACAGCATCTATCTTTCTGCCAAATTTGGTGTCATTCCATCCAGCAGTTCGGGCTGTAGGTTCGACAACACGTTCCAATTGGAGTTAACATTCCAAATACACCCTTATTTTGCACCCCTATTTCTTGGTCCTCCCTGCACGGATCACCCTCAAACTTTCAATGGCACACAGAACCTACATTGACACTTTTTTTTTATTTCATGAAGATTGCTCACATGACGCCAAAGTTATAGTGAAGTCGAAAAATACTTTTCCAAGGGAAACTAGATACTAACTATAACTACCTCCGTCTTTCTAATGATAAGAGAAGTGGTATACACCTTCGAACCACTGGGTACGTCTTGTCGTGCCCAACTCTTTGGTCAGTGCTACTTCAAAACAGATGTCCTAGCTAGAGTCTGTTTTTAGATTGCACCGGCCAAAGACTTGGGCACCACAAGACGTACCCAATGGCTCAAGAGTGAATGCCACTTCTCTAACCATTCGAAAGACGGTGGGCCCAGAATATTCATGAGTTATTGTTATCCTGCCCGCTTTGACCTCTTGATGGCCAGTATAGTTTATTTGTTATTGCAAGAATATGCAGAGTGACTATATATTTCTTTAGGTCCTTAGGAATGCCCCAAAATCCCACTTAGGGGGGCATATATGGGCAGAAACATGTTGACAATTGATAGGGGTATATTTGTTTAATCCCTAGTCCTCTTTTTAACTCTATCCCAGAGGCCTACTGATCACTTTTTGCACTTCTTTGAACTCTGCTCCTCACTGGTACCTTTTCATCACTCATCTTTGAAAAACATCTCAGCTCCACCCCATTGGGGAGTTGTTGCCCACACCATGGACCTTGCAGTCCGGCTGGAGGAGGAAACCCACTGATGAAGCATGTCATCTTTGGGTGAGTGAAGGTTCTGGTCCTAAAAGGATCTCTTCCCTGGTAGTTACATCACATACATATACTAGTGAGTGCACAGGACATAACTTAGATACATGAGATCTGTCTGTTCTGTTCCATTTGAGAACCAGACGTACACATTTTGAATTTTCTGAGGTTTAATGTAGGAAACAGCTCACAACTCATTTTGACTGTTATACAGACTTGTTCACGATAATGGTAGTGCAAAAGGATTAGGTATACATACAACATAGGCATGAAACAAGGCTGTTCATTAGTGTTGCCATCTTGGAGTTTTCTTACACTTGTAATACAAATAGCAATACAGTAATAACAGAAGAAAAATTAAGATATGTTGATGCACATCAAAATTATAATTCGAAATGATAAGATAGGATTGACCCATTCCCTAATGTAAATATGAAAATATCAAACATTTGCAAATAAACCTCATCATCTGCGTTGTACTAACAATGCATCTACTGTTTGGTTTACAGTGCAATAGTATTGAGGGCAGTCTGCAATTGCACCTGAAAAACCTGTCTCAGGCTTGATATGTATATATTTCCCACACCGTCAACACATGAACAGTTTAAAGAAAGCAACAGACATAATAAATTTGACAAAGGTAATTGGCCCAGCACCTATGGGTATTAGGAATATTCCAGACATTGCCAAATAGTTAGGGGTCGATTAGGATGGCAGTCGGAAAACCACCGTCTGCAGGTACCGCAGGAAAACCGGCAGTCAGATTAGGATCAACCGCCAGAAAAATCCAACCGTGGTGGAACGATGCCACAAAAGAAAGCCGGTAGTGGGCGGTGCAGGTGAAAATCTGTCCGCGGCGGTCAGATTCACGGCGGAAAAACCCAAACCCGCCGCAAGGCCAGCGGAGTGACCCCACGCACAATTAGGATACCATTGAGGTGACAGCGGAACGATTTGCTGTTTCCGACTGCCGCGATCGCTAATAGTGATGAATGGGAGAGCAGGCAGAGCAGGTGGAAGGGCTGTTGCATTCCCACCACCGTGGCCGCACTGTAACTATTATGGCGGTCGACAACAAAAAAACACACAAGAAGGCCACCAAGTGTACACATCAAACTAGCCCAGCCCCCAACAACACCTAACACACCCCAAGGGCACACCCCCAGGGCAACCAAAAAAATACAAATCCCAGGACAACCCACACAACACACCTGACAGCAATACTCCATTTTCATACACCCACATAGGTGAGTATAAAACCTGCCCCTTCCCTGACCATAATCCTTTGCACTACTTCAGCCCTGAAGGAGCTAAACCCTGCAGCACATTGGATAGGCAAAACACCACACATCTCACCACCTATACCAACCCCACACCTGCACCTCAAACCATTTGCACATTACACACCATGGCACAAAAGAAAATGCCCAAATTCACTGACAATGAGTTGTCTGTCTTGGCAGATGAGATAATCAGAGTAGAACTACAATTGTTTGGTAACCTGGTCCAACAGACACTATTAGCAACCAGAGCACAAATGTGGGAAAGGATAGTCAACTAGGTCAAAGCAGTAGGGAACAACCCGCGCACCAAGAAGGAGATCATGAAGTGGTGGCATGACCTAAAGAGGCAGGTGAAGTAGAAAAACAACAAGAACCGTCAGCTGGCTCAGATGACTGGCGGTGGCCCTCCCATTCCCCCAAGAACATTCATTGCATTCATTGCATGGGAGGAGAAGGTGCTTGCCATACTGCATCCAGAGAGCCTCACAGGAATAGGCGGGGGAGTGGAAGCTGGTAAGTACAAACAAATGTCTACCATCACACTGGTATGTACTGTCTTGCACAACCACAAATCTACACCTCCTAGGCCCCAATGCACTCATGTGCACCACACACTCCCCAACACATGTCTCACAGATCTAACATTCACTCACTCTCATTCACCCCAAAGGTAGCTAGCAACATTCCCTGGCTTGCATGTGTATAGGCAGCCAGCACTACAACCCCCACCAGTCCCCGTCCCCCAGCTCAGCAGGATGGAACACTCCCCCCTCCCAAGAGCCATGTGCAACCAGTCACTTACTCTGCTCCACAGGGAGCCAGACATCTTAAAATGGAGGGCACCACAACTCCCAACAGGCTCCCTTATCCCACAGTTCAGCAAGGTGGAGCACCCACCTCACCCCACCCCGAAGCACGTGGCAGCCATTACATTACCCTCATCAAACAAACAGGTAGGTACCCATCTTAATAGGGAGGGGTGTCTGTGGGTGGGAGGCCAGCACTACAACTCCCAAAAGGCCCCCATGTCCCACAGTCTAGCAACATGGAACACTCCCCCCAGCCAGAAGCATGTGGCAACTATTGTATCTCACCAACCAAACTTACAGGTATGTAGCCATCTTCATAGGGAGGGGGTATGTGAGTTGTAGGCCAGCACCACTACTCCCACCAGGCCCCCTTGTCCCAAAGCTGAGCAAGATGGAGCACTCCACACACCCACAACCATGTGGCAGTCATTGAATCTCACTCATCAAACTTTCAGGTAGGTAGCCAAATTTACAGGGAGGGGGGTTTGTGGTTAGGAAGCCATCACTACAACTCCCCCCAGTCCCCTTTGTCCCACAGCTAAGCAGGATGGAGCACTCCCCCACCCAGTACCATGTAGCAGTTATTGCATTACTCACCTTCACCTAACAGGTAGGTATCCATCTTATGCTCTCTTGTCCCACCCCTGAGCAGGATGGAACACTCCCCGACCCAAGAGCCATGTGTAACCTATTCCCTCACTCTGCCAACTACACAGGTAGGTAGCCAATTTCACAGGGAGGGGTGATTGTGGGTGGAAGCCTGCACTACAACTCCCAACAGCCCCCCTTGTCCCAAAACTGAGCAAGATGGAGCACTCCACACACCCACAACCATGTATCAGCCATTGGACCTCAGTCATCAAACTTACAGGTAGGTAGCCATCTTCACAGGGAGGGGTGTGTGTGTGTGGGAGGCCAGCACCACAACTCCCACCAGGTACCTTTTTCACAAAGCACACCATGATGGAGCACCCACCCCACCCAGAACCTTCTGTCAGCCATTGCATTGCTCACTTCAAAGTAACAGGTAGGTAGCCATCTTAACAGGGAGGGGTGTCTGTGGTGAGGGAGCCTGCACTGCAACTCCCATCAGGCACCCTTGTCCCAAAGCTGAGCAAGATGGAGTACCCACCCACCCAGAAGCATGTGGCAGCCATTACATTGCCCTCATCAAACTAACAGGTAGGTAGCCATCTTCACAGGGAGGGATGTGTGTGGGCCGGAGGCCAGCACTACAACTCCCACCAGGCCCCCTTGTCCCAAAGCTGAGCAAGATGTAGTGCTCTCCCCACCCACAACCATGTGACAGACATTGAATCTCACCCACCAAACTAACAGGTAGGTAGCCATCTTCATAGGGAGGGTTGTTTGTGGGTGGGAAGCCAGCACTATAACTCCCAACAGTCCCCCTTGTCCCACAGCTGAATAGGATGGAGCATTCCACCGCACACCCAGAAGGATCTGTCAGAAATTCCCCCCAAATGTGCCACAGAACAGGTAAGTAGACAGTGCATGCACCCTGCCATTTCTCTCAAAAAGCATGGAGACACATGACCACACCAGCCCTCACATCCATCCAAAATTGGCACAGATCCAGTTGCCACTTACAGTGTGCAGACAGCTAATCATATGTAACTGTCACAGAAATCAAAGTGTGACATACCAAATGACATGTTGAAGAAATTCAGTGCACAATCATGCACAGCATTGAATGCTATCTGAAAGCGCCATGGGGGCAGAGCATCAAGGACCATATGAAAACAAAACAAGCATGGTCTGTAGTACAAAGAAAGCAAAGCACATGACATGACAAAGGTATGCATGAGATAACAACGGCTAGTTCATGCTCAGATGTAACGTCTGCCATGCGGAGTAATCAACAAAGATGCTTCACATAAAGTCATTATGCCGCTAGTCGTTAGATGACAACATGTCCTTGTAATCACAAAATCTGCATGTGGCGCATGGTATCTATTGACATGTCACACCATGGACAAGTAATGTATGTACCTCCACATCATGTCATGATGCACAGTACTGTGCAAATGCAAAAACAACAATTGATGGACAGAATGCAGAACAATGTCATACATTCACCCCAGTACAGAGATCTGGGCCTAAATCCATCGTTTTTTTGCTCACCATGCCGTTCCAGTTTGAACCCAGCCATATGCAAATCAGTCTTGACCCTGTGCTTCATGGGAACAGTCCAGCCCGAACTGCCAAGCCAGGTCCTCCCTGGACTGGAAACAAGCATCCTAGGACCGGTTTCGGGGTTTCACCCCTCTTCAGCCAGGATAGCTTGATTCCAGTGGCATGGAGACCCAGTAACAACACAGTGTGCACAGTGTGTGCACAAAGAGCAAGTATTATCATGAGTTCAGCAATCTACACTGTTAAATCGGCACATTATGTGGTCATACCTTCATTACTGTGTGTCGCTTAGCCATCTCACACGTTGAAATGTGTACACATGTGAGAGTCCATCACACCACAGATGTGTGTACATGCACAACAATTTCATAAGTGACATGTGAGTGAGTACATGCCTGTGCATGTAATCGTGTGCACTGACATGGCATGTGTAGTCATCAGTGTGCTGAATGTCACACTAGCATTGCTTAGCACTATCTGGTGGCATGATTCATGTGTCTACTTTACAATGTTTTGAACTGGCCATTGACACTGTCACTGCATGATGTGTCCAATAGGTGCAATAAGCGTGCACCACCACCACAATCACGGCCATGGCCACCAATCTCATGCGGCCAAATCAGGGTAGCGACTGCCTGGCCCCAGCGATGTGCCACAGCCAATGCCCACCACAAACATGGTACTGATATACACATTGTAAAATGGTGGTTGGTGTGCTCCGCCAACACAATCACGGCCATGGGCACCAATATCAAGCGGCCAAATCACGGTAGCGACTGCCTGGCCCCTGCGGTGTGTCACCGCCAATGCCCACCGCAATCGCAGTAGTGATATACACATTGTAAAATGCTCACACAGTATGGGAAGCTATATGGTGCTCATGATGTCATGGTAAGTGTTTCAGAGTGAAAGTAGGGGAGTGCACGGAGTGCACAAATTAAGTTGATCTGCTGCAGTATGTGCCTGAGAGTGAGGGTATGTGTGATACACTGTCTAGCATGCTGACTTTAGGGGAAAGGGGGTTTGTAGCATATTTTACATGATTCCCCGGCTGCATATCAGGATGGGAGGGACATGCAGTGTTTTTGCAGCCATACAGTGACACTACAATTTTGGTAAGTGGGAGTCAGGACAGAAATTGCCTGTGCTAATGGATGTTTGGGTCCATGAGGTTCTTCACAGGCTCATCTGTGACATTACAAAGAGTTTCCGTCCAGAGGGTACTGATGGAAGTGTGTCTGACTTAATATTGTCACCATGGGTATGTCAGCATTATGCACAAGAGTGAAATGCCAGAGGGTGACACTCTTGGTAGAAATTCACCTATGACACAACAGATTGTTGTACTTTTGAAATGTCCCCCTTCCATTTTCATCATAATGTGTACTGACCCGCATGTGTAGGCACTGTTTCCCCTCTCATATTGTACATGCATGGGACAGTTCTGATGGCCCACGTTAGACTGCAGTGTGAGCCCCCCTGGCCTGCACAGTTACTGCCCAATTTGTCAGGGACCCATCACTTAATGGACAAAGTGAGACATATGGGTTGTCTGCTACCCTATTCCTCAATGAGCTATCTTAGGCCTGTGGATTGCACAAGGCAGACCTTGTGATGAGGGTGTGAGCTTGTTGGATCATGTCCCTATATGTGACCTCCATGACACAGGTAGCCATTCACAGGCCAAGGACATTGAGGGGTGTGCAGCATTGGACACAGTGAGTCTGCCCCCAAACATCATTTGCAATGTAATGTATGTCTTGCTCCCTCACATACTGCATTGCAGATGTGGGCCATCTTCACCTTGCTTTCTGTGCTGGCATTCTGCATGTGTATGAGATGGCCAGGTATGTGTCCATCCTCATACCTGCATGCATCTAGGTATGATTATCTCATGCTAATGTACTACATGTCATGCTGTTTTGTCTCTGATAAACATATCTGAATAGCTGTGCTGAGTGTGTGCATGCTCCTGTACTGAGACACAGTGGTACATAACCCAGTGTCACTGAAATGTGCTCTCTTTGTCTGCAGCTCAAAGTCCACCAGCGGAAGGCCGTTTGGAGGGCCATTGCATGAAAGGTGCGGGCTCTGGGTGTCTCCAACCGAAGGCACACACACTGTCACAAGAGGTGGGATGACATCTGCTGGCTGAGCAAAAACGTGGCAGAGATGAAGCTGGGGCTGCTCCCTCGGACTGGCAGGTTGGCGTTCAGGAGCATGACACCACTAATGGCCCGCATCTTGGCTGTGACACAGCTTGAGCTGAATGAATGTTTGAGGGCCCATCAGCAGAAAGCTGGGGGTGAGTATTCTGCAAAGGGTGACTTTGAATGTGAGTGACTGCATGTATTCCAACCCTGAGCCAGTGATGTGCTCTGTAATGTTGTTAGTGTGATGCAATGACTTGTCAGTGGCCTCTGTGTTGGGTGCAGCTGTCATGAATTTTTGCTACATGTACTTTTTCATATCATTGATTTAATGGCCCTTGACGTTGCATTCTGAGTTGTGGCCTCATGGCATCGGCTGCATTTGGGGAGTGAGGGACATCCCATGGCAGTGAACGGCAGTGTGACTCATCTGAGTGTGCTTTCGTCAATGTGTGCAGTGCCTGAGCTCTAAATTGTGAGAACTACACATCTGACACCAATGTGCAACTGTAGTTGTGCACAAAAGCATGACATGGTGGATGGCAGGAGCTCATGGCCATTGCTAAATGACATTTTGGAGTCTGTATCTGTGTTGTACCCTTATGTTGACTCCATATGTGACTGTGACAACATGTTGGGATGTGCATCTTTTTCACCCACAGGGACCAAGGTATGCTCACAAGGATCTGTATGTCCGGTTACACGGAGGCACGGGCAAGATATTTTGGCTGTGTGGACATCACATGGGTCAATAATGCCAAGTGTGCATGTTACCAGGCATCTTTTGAGTTTTGAAATAAGGTTGCACAATGTTACGGCACAGGGTGTTGTGCAACTTGGGGGTATCATCATCTTGTTTTGTGCTTCGCTTGCATATGATGTTTGTGTGTATGGCACTAAACTGAACCTACATCTCTGTGTCTTGCAGCATCTACCGAGGTCACATAAGGACATGGGAAGGACACCAGTGGTGAGGCATCTTGCACGTCTGCTACACACGATCTCACTGACACTGATGTGACCAGCGCCTCAGAAGGAGACAGGAGTGTCTTTGAGGAATCACACCCGGAAACACCAACCTCTACGTCATCTGACGCCAGCGGTGACTCCTCGATGTTGGCGGGCACAGGGAGTGGGATATCTGCCTCCTCTTCCACCACACATCGTCCAGTGCCCACCCTCCCAGCTGCTTCCACAAGTTATGCAAATGCTCGCACCAGTAAGAAGGGAAGAGTGTCCTTCCCCCCAGGCACCGCTGCCCCTGTCTCCCCTGCTGCCCTCAGTGTTGAGGCGGTGGACCCTTTGCACCAGCCGTGTGTGGGTCAGACAACTCTCCTGAATGCCTTCCAAGACCATGACAAGAAGCTGGCACAGGTAGTTGCCTTCATGGAGGGCATTCATTCAGACGTGGGAGGGCTACACAGGACTGTCCAGTCTTTGTCCTCTACAGTGACGGCAGCCATTCAGCTGTCACAGGCTCAAAGTCCAGCTCCGGTCCCTTTGGCAACCCCCCTGCCAGTGTCTACATCTGACGAGAGTGACCACACACCACAGCCCACAGGCTCCAGGTACACCACACGCAGCACACATCAGCCCCAAGCAGGCCAGAGCGCAGACAACATCACCCAAAAAACTAAAGTGATACAGGAGCGCAAAGGCAAAAGCCCTTCAGGTGACACTCAGGGCATCAAGCCAAGAAGCAGGCCTCAGGCTCACATGCCTCAAAATTACCCAAGGACACTCCCGTCCCAAAAGCGTCTCCCAAAGACAGACAGACAGTTGCCGTGCCTACTGTGAAGCTGGTGTCTTCTAAGAGTCCGCAGAAAAAGCCCTCTAAGGCAGATTCACCCACAACCTCAACTCCCACCCACACCCCTGTGAAGCTGGGAAAGGAGGGCACTGTAGGGAGTTCACCTGGTCAACAGGGGATGGTGGGAAAAAGGCAAGGCCAGGCCAAGCGTACCGCCCAATCCAGCAGATCCCCAGAGGGAGGGTCACCACCTGCACCTGATGCACCTGTGGTGGAGAGTGAGTCTGTTGTGCCCGCCACACTTCCCACTCCTACCAAGACAATCATTACCTATCGAATCCCCAAGAAGTGGGAAGACATCCCTCCATATTCTCCCTCCCACACTGTGTCTCACGGCAGCATGTCTCCGCCTCCACGAGCCATCACATCACCCGGTCCAAGCTGCCCTCTGGCTCACAAAGCCACAGATGCCTCTACCTCAGCTGGTTCTCTCTCTCCCAGGTCCAGTCCTCCAACTGTCCCTGGCGATCAGCCACCTCCCAGTCCGACTGACAGCCAAGTCTGAGGCTAAGTCCCCCTCCCACCCCTACTCTCCCACAGTGGTGCCTGGACTGCCCATTATTATCCCCCTAGCTGTGTTGCTTCCCACGGCAGTGTACAGTGTCACCCATTCCTTGTGCAGCTTCTCATGCACACATGTGCCTACTTTGAGCTACGGACTAGCCACTGGCCTTGCTGTTTGTCACTTTGTTTGCTCATTCCCTGTACAGCTTCTCATGCACACATGTGCCTACTCTGAGCTATGGACTGGCCACTGGCCTTGCTGTTTGTCACTTTGTTTGCCCATTCCATGTGCAGCTTCTCATGCACACATGTGCCTACTTTGAACTACAGACTAGCCACTGACCTTGCT
This sequence comes from Triturus cristatus, assembly GCF_964204655.1. Classification (NCBI taxonomy): domain Eukaryota; kingdom Metazoa; phylum Chordata; class Amphibia; order Caudata; family Salamandridae; genus Triturus; species Triturus cristatus. The sequence goes on from NC_140580.1 coordinate 153,144,791, forward strand.
GTTTGTCACTTTGTTTGCCCATTCCCTGTGCAGCTTCTCATGCACACATGTGACTACTTTGAACTATGGACTGGCCACTGGCCTTGCTGTTTGTCACTTTGTTTGCCCATTCCCTGTGCAGCTTCTCATGCACACATGTGCCTACTTTGAACTATGGACTGGCCACTGGCCTTGCTGTTTGTCACTTTGTTTGCCCATCCCCTGTGAAGCTTCTCATGCACACATATGCCTACTTTGAACTATGGACTGGCCACTGGCCTTGCTGTTGTCTACTTTTGATGCCTATCTGGGTAATATGTAATAAAGACAGTTACTCCTGTTGTCTGCTTTGTCAGTGTCCTTGCTCAAAAAAAACTTTTCTGTATGGGTATGGTTTCATGTGACACATGCTCTGTATGCCACTATGACATTGCCAATTGCTTATTTTACTTTTTCAGGTTTGCCAGTGGTGAGGGGCGCTTTAGTTCTTCTTCATACTGATGCTTGAAGGTGCAATGATGGGTGTTTGTGATGATCTACTATTATCATACTCATCATATGGTCAGGTTTGCTAAATTGTACACATGTCATGTTAGGGTGCATGACCAGCACTGAGGGAAATTCTATCCACAGGATTACAGGCAGGCTGGCCAGGGTCCATCATGTCTGTGTGATCTTTCTTGATGTGTAAACAGCAGTGTTGATGTATGGTCATCTTGTGATGGCCTGTCTTCCTAGTCACATGGGTACATTTGAATGCGTGTACTTGAGTGGTCATGAAGTGTGAAGTGGGTGACTTTGTCAGTAGTGTTGATGTGTGTGTGCCCCTGCAATGCCAACTGCAGACATGTATGACCCAGGAGCTGAGTGCCTGTTTGTTTGAATTGTCAGCCCTGTGCTTGTTATTGTGTGCACATGTAGGAGTTGTAGGTTGTGCACTGTGCAGTGTGTTTGTGTGTCCTTACATTCCTGGGGAACACCTACATGTTGTTGCTGCAAGTTGTGAGTATAGCGGTACAAAAGGGGGTGGTGATGGACGGAGCATCAGAACCAATCAAACACTCACACCCAGTCAACAGATCTGGGTTTGATCAATCACCGTTCTTTAGCCCACTCTGCCACCCCAGTTCAGACATGGCCATATGCAAATCAGTCTGACCCTGTGCCTCATGGGAACAGTCCAGCCCGAACTGCCAAGCCATGCCTTCCCTGGACCGGAAACAAGCTTCCTAGGACCGGTTTCTGGCATTTCAGCCGTCTTCAGCCAGGCTTGCTTGAATCCAGTGGCAAAGTGAGCAAGGGACTCACGTCTGAGCATACCCTGCCAACTTGTGGCGAACAAAGCGGTACAAAAGGGGGTGGTGATGGATGGAGTATCAGAACCAATCAAACACTCACACCCAGTCGACAGATCTGGGTTTGATCCATCACCGTTCTTTAGCCCACTCTGCCACCCCAGTTCAGACATGGCCATATGCAAATCAGTCTGACCCTGTGCCTCATGGGAACAGTCCAGCCCGAACTGCCAAGCCATGCCTTCCCTGGACCGGTTTCTGGCATTTCAGCCGTCTTCAGCCAGGCTTGCTTGAATCCAGTGGCAAAGTGAGCAAGGGACTCACGTCTGAGCATACCCTGCCAACTTGTGGCGAACAAAGCGGTACAAAAGGGGGTGGTGATGGACGGAGCATCAGAACCAATCAAACACTCACACCCAGTCAACAGATCTGGGTTTGATCCATCACCGTTCTTTAGCCCACTCTGCCACCCCAGTTCAGACATGGCCATATGCAAATCAGTCTGACCCTGTGCCTCATGGGAACAGTCCAGCCCGAACTGCCAAGCCATGCCTTCCCTGGACCGGAAACAAGCTTCCTAGGACCGGTTTCTGGCATTTCAGCTGTCTTCAGCCAGGCTTGCTTGAATCCAGTGGCAAAGTGAGCAAGGGACTCACGTTTGAGCATACCCTGCCAACTTGTGGCGAACAAAGCGGTACAAAAGGGGGTGGTGATGGACGGAGCATCAGAACCAATCAAACACTCACACCCAGTCAACAGATCTGGGTTTGATCCATCACCGTTCTTTAGCCCACTCTGCCACCCCAGTTCAGACATGGCCATATGCAAATCAGTCTGACCCTGTGCCTCATGTCAGGAGTGTATAGTACACTCCTGACCTGTCCACTACTGACGTACACACCACTTCAATCTCATGTCACCTACCCCTTGGGTTGCCAGTGTGTGAGCCTCCCCACCACTTCATTTGTTACACTATGCTTTGTGGTGCTAATCTGTGCACAGGACCAATGTGCCAATCAGGACTGTTCCCCAATTAGTTATGTGTGATTTGCTTGTACTGGTTTGTAGTCATGGTTGCTCATGTGCAGTGCAAATGTTTGGGCTGCACAGTCCTCTGGTCATGTTGTTTGCACCTGGGTGTCCATGAGTTGTGCATCTGTGAGTGTTGGGTTAGCTGTATATGTATTTGCTGAGGTACTGCTTCCCTTCCTGAGTGTGATGTTGTCTGTGTGCTGTGCTGATTTGTGTTGTGGGAGTACATGGTGGGACACTGAGATGTGTGTGCTACTGATTTGGTTGGTGTGCACACACTGCTTGGCCTGCATGCAGTGCTGTCAGTGTATGTTGCCTTGTACCTGCCTGGTGTGCATCCCCTGATGTCCAGCTGAGTTTGCAATGTGATGGATTGGCATGTGCATCTGTTGTGTTTTTGTTGTGGATGTATGCAGTGTTTGGCCTGTGTTGGCTCTTTCTGCTGACAGATGCTCTGTGTGTGATGTTCTATTTGCATGACATTTTGTGTGAGTAGGTTGGGCATTGTGATACATTCTGATGTGTGTTGCAAGTGTAGTGTGCATTTCTTGTGTGTGTGTCACATGCAGCAAGGTGTATTCTGGTTACTGGCCTTGTTTTGAGTGCACACTAGTGCTATGTCCTCCTATCTCTGACCTGTCATTTGTCAGGATTGTGCGTGTGCATGCGTGTGGTACACTATGACACCATGTTGACTTGATGAGTGGTATGGTCTGTCTGTGTTAGCTCATTGTCCCATTGATCCCAGTTTCTGTTCATAATTGTTTTGAGATGATGCACTTCTTGTTTGTGTTGGGGTATGGTGTCTGTGCATTGGTCCTGAGTGACAATGTTGTGTACTCCTGTTCTGTCTGGGGCCCCATTGCCTTTCCACTGTTTGGCTGGCCATATGTGGGCTTGTTGGACTTCTGTGTATGTTGTTTAGGAGGTTTGTGTTTGGCTATTGTTTTTTTGTCAGCATTGGTTCAGGCATCCCTGAGTGTGTGTGTGATGTTTGTGGATGCACCCCAGGGAGTGTGATTGGTTGTCAGTGTACTCACAGGACATAATTTGCACCATTCCATGTGTTTAACACTGGTGCTGAGTGCTGCAGGTGTGAGGTAGGTAGAGAAGGGGTATGTGGGAAGGGTCCAACTTTGGTTTGACAGTCAGGGAGTGTGCCAATGAGCCATGTGTGTTGTGCTGAGGACATACACATGTCAAGTAAGTTGACACAGATGTGTGGCTGATCACTGTTTGACTTCAGACACTTCCTATCATTCCTGTGCCTATGCACTGCTTGCCTTGATGTCTCCCTGAGTTGTTGCACAGAGGTCACTTTGGTTTAATTCCACTCACTGTGCCACCCATGTCTGATTTGATGGCCTAAGGGTGGTGTTATATGTTCCTTCTCTTGCATGTGATGCACACATGCTTCGTGGCTTGCTCCATGGCTTTCCAACACTGCCCACTTCACTTTTGGCTAGCCCATTTATTGTCCTCCATTGCTGCTGACATCTGTTAAGTGTATGTGGCTGTGTGTAAGTGTGGGGTGTGTCTGAGTGACTTGACAGGCAGCGTGGACAGTTAAGTGGTTGTTCATATGCAGTGTGAATCTTCATTTTGTGATTGGACTCAGTTTGCTTGACATGAGTGGAGGGTAGGTGTGAGGAGGAGGTATGCCCTGCCCCTGAGCTTCTGTGCAGTGTGTTCCTCTTCACCCCCACCTTCTGAGACCGGCTCCCTGGTTGTTTGGTGTGTGTGGTGCAGGGTCTGGGTACACCTGGCTAGTTAATTCTGCGGGGGGCACAGGAGGAGCACGCAGCATGTCTACAAATGGGTGTGGGGGCGTAGTGTGAAGGGTGGAGGTGGGGCCCTGTAAATATTTGTGGACTGCCCATGCCTGGCACTGGCCCTGCCTACTACATTGTGCGCAGGTTTTCCCGCGTCGGCACCGCTACAGTGATGTGACCGGGACATTTCTGTGATTCCGCGGTTGATGGGTAATCCAGATGCGGAAGGGTGATTTTGTGACATGTAGGACATGTGTGGGTACACTTGGGGATGTGTTCCTGTCCTCACCAGAGTGTCTGATGAGGACAGGAACTGTATATCAGCCCAGGAGTTGTGTGTTGTGGTTGTGTGCGGAGTTGTGTGATTGCGTACCTGCGGCGTTTCATTGAGACTGTGACAATACACAGCCCCTACACTTTTCTTAGGTCCAGAAGAAAGCCCCCCTGACTCATCTGAACAAACCAAAGGGCTGAAACATGTCAACCTTTTTATGGACACTATAGTGCGTTAGACTAATAACAAGTCTACACACGCACGACACTGGTTTTTAAGCAATCTCAAAACTAGACCGATTAAAAATTGTAATCTAGGTATACGAGTTTTTTAACATCACCTTCAAAACTGACCTCACCTAGAGCACTGTTCACCACCCCTTTTTTCATTGATCACTACTGTAATAACCAGTGGTTCTCCTCCGGATGGAGGAAGCATATGACAAAAAAGAAACCCAATGATGATGTGTCACGTTTTTAACACAGGGCGGAGAACCAAGATATACCGCCTTACGATTTGAGTACGTGAATGAGGGTTTTTTATTGACAAACAACACGAATATTGCAAACCCTGGTTACTCAGGTCAAGTGATCCATTCCCTTTTGATTTTGAGTATTAATGCAAGGAAGCTGCATGGATCGCAATCCCTTCCTTCTCCCCCCTCTTGATTTAATATACAATTGCAGAAGGTGCCAACAAAATTTCAGCATAGTAGGTCATGTGCAAGTTGTACTATTGAAAATTTAGCAGTGGCAGCAGAAGAAATTACTGCTTTGGAACATCAGGGATGATAAAGCCCCTCCATGCTTTCCATCTCAGGCACTTGTCAAGTGCAGAACAAAGACAGCGGGATGAACTTGAAGGAAAGCATGCATTAGCCCTCACTACTTGGCTATCTGTGAGATATGGGGACACACCACAGCCTCAACTCATCCAACAAAAAGAAGATATGGTCCCTGCGCACAAGAACATGAACACCTATGCCTGCAAAGTGAATGGCAGTCAGGAAAAATCTTGTTATGGCCCAAAATGTAGTTTTTTTCATATTTTTTATCCCCTGCTCCATGTTCTGATGCCCTTGTTTTCTTCAGTCCCCGCCGCCGCCCCCCCCCCCTCCCCCCACCAAAAATAACAAAGTACCTTCCGGAACAATTATGTGAGTTCATAAAAATGTAAAAAAAGGTTCTTGTAAGAACCACCAATTCTGCCTGAAAAATAGAAAACAATTATGTTGATTGAGCTGTATGCCTATGGGTGGGTTTATGTATATGTTTGTTTGTCTATTTATATATATTTATGTCTGATTGTATGTTAGTATGTGTATAAGTGTCTGCATGTTTGGGTATCATGTGTGTATATATGAATAGTATGTTAGTTTATGTATCTGTGTATGGGTGTTAGTGTATGTGTATGTGTATGTGTGTGTTTGTCTTTAAGTATGTGTGTCTTCACAAGTCTGTTTTCTCAGTACCATAGTAATACTGTGGTTTGCGGGGGTTGATGCAGTGAAACCACAGTACTACACATTAGTGCAAATATTGACTTTCATTTTTATTTTATTATTGGGGTATCCCTCAGAGACCACCCAATTTCTCCACGAGGTCCATGTACCCCTACCGGAACAATATATATCCTTTTTTTCAGTGTTCACTAGGACATTGGGAATTAAGGAAACATTAGAAATAGAGGCTGCTTTCAATTTGAATCTGAGCGTCCATCATGCACTTTTCAAAACTTCCAACGTGGCTTATCGTAATAATGGGGGTGCTGTGGTTAGAACCACAAGGAACGAAGGAATTTTGGTCAAAGACCAGAGGCTCGAGAATGAGGTGAATAGATATACGTGGTTAGAAGGGAATGGGTATCCCTTAATTGTATGGAAATGTACACTGTATTCCTTTTGTTTCAGAGGAAAAGGAACCATCCCACTAGAAATGAATGAGAACTGCGATTCAGTGATGCACATTCCAGACATGCAATGGGGCACCTCCACACTGATGATGCCTACTGGCAGTGTAGCGAGTTTGCTTACAATCAGCTCATCCCGGATGGCGTGGCCTCTGCTCTTTTGTCACCATACACACCCGACCCCAGTCATTCTTGGAGAAGACCTGTCAGAGTTATTGCACCAACACCTGCTAAGAAAGAAGACAAACTGCTGAATATTTTGGCTGGGCTTAGTACAAGGACATTCCATATGAATTGAGACTGTTTTCTGACACAAATCAATGCAGGGGGGTCCATACCCTTGTTCACATTGCAAATGAAAGTGAACGCCCACTGGTTAACGATAACCAGATAGACGCTGCTAAAGATGATAAACAGCACTGAGCTTGGCCTTAATTTAATCAAGGAAGAGCTGAGAGTCATCCGCCTCATGTAGATGCAACATCAATATATGTTGAACTTGATGACTGCAACGGAGGAAGGGGTGTATGCCAAGATTGGTGCTTCCTGCTGCACGTTTATCCCAAGTAACAACCTGGATAACGGAACTTTGACTCTTGCCATCCAAGCACTGCACCGTTTACAAAGTGACATGCGTGAGGAGGGAGGAGCCCTATGAGCAGGCATGGTATCTTAACTGGTTTGCCAGGCTCCCCCGGTGGCTGACTAGACTGTGCACTCCACTGTTGCTCATTTTCATCTTTTTATTGTTCTTGTGTAGTTTGGGCCTAAAAGTGACTGAGTGAAATCTTGTAGATTTCACTCAGCCACTTTTAGGAGGCGTTCCTGTGCCGGAACGCCCCCCCCTGTGCAGGAATGCCTACATGTGGCGCAGGGCTTTACAACGTGACACATCTCCCAGATGCGTCACGTTGTAAGTACCCCGCACCATGGCGCAGGATTTGCGCCGCCGCTACGTCACAAAAGTGACGCAACGGCGGCGTAAATGAGGCGCAAGGGGCTTGTAAATCTGCCCCCAAATGTATATTTATTTCATACATTCCTAAAACTTCTAGTTCAAATCAAGAATCACATGTCATTTCTACTTGAATGCAGGTATTTTTATCATCAGTTTTTATAGCAAGAAAAGGGGCAGAGCCTTTATTTATTATAGTGTGGACACAGATAAATAAGAACATAGTGTAAAACAGAATCACGATAACAGCAGGTATCGTTTCAAGGATCTTCACTGACCAACTTCCAAAGGTGTCTGTCAACTAGGGCCAGATTCCCCCTACACAAAAATCTAAATTTTTCTGTATGTAGTGTATTTTCTTAGCACTATTCCTTATATTGTTTATCTACGTGTGTACGCTGATGGGTGCAGCATTCAGTACCTAAAATAGCACAAACCCCTCTTTTGCCCCTAAAATGTAATCTAAAGTCATCCTATTCTGAAGCAACATCCTGGCATGTGCTTCTAATTGAGCTACCATTAATCCTAAAGCTAAATGGCGAAATTAGTGATTTCTGCCATGACTTCTGCATTTCGGCTAGCTTCATCTAAAGCAACAGTTATACCAAACATTGGAATTAAAGAGAAAAGAATCTAGTTGTTGAAGCAAACCATCAACCCCAACTCCGTTGCAAAGGATGTTCACCAAAGTGTCTTAATACAGGAACGTTACATCCAGGATAACAGGTACCAGTTTTGCGTATGAAACATTAATCCAGTGGAGAGGGAGAACTTGTAAGGGGGAGATTAAAAAAAAGGTTCTCCACAACAAGGTCACATTTACTGTTTCCAGCAAAAACTCTGGAGATGTTTCCTTTACGGTGGTCACAGGAAGTCCTGGCTCAGTCAGTGAAAGATGAGTCATGTCTGGCCTACTGTGCCCATTGTTAAACTTTTCAAGGTCCTAATAAGAAATAGAGGATATGCTGGCACACAGTGGCAGTGGGTGCATATGGTGGAATAGTTCTAAGTAAGTAGGTCTCATTGTGACTGTTGGGCACACCAGACAAAGGCATACCCCCCCCCCCCCTCACATCACCTGACAACTGTATTCAACTCCAGCAAAAAGTAGGATTAATTGCTTGTCTGTAATTGTCCAGCAAGGCAACGTAGGAGTTGTTAGTCAGAGTGCTGCCCTCCATGGAGAGGCTGGGCACTGGAGTCCAGGTGAGTGCAGGCAGCATCCCTCACCAGGGAGAGATACCAGATGAACAACCATACCATGAGATTGAAGAAAAAAGCAGAGAACATGCCCACAACAAGATATGATACTTGGCAGCCCGACAGTCACTGCAGATGGGGGAGCTCTAGCGGTGATGATGAACCGAGGATGCATCCTTGTGGGACTGCAGTAGCAAAGGTGGAGCAGGAGGAGGGAGGGGCTGTGTCCCCTCCTGAGCTGGTGGTGCAGACCAGCTGGACCCTGAGAACACAAACTGCAGATATATCAAATCAACTTTGCAGTACTGTAGAATAACATCACCATTTTTAGAAAGTTCATTTTGAAAGACGACACAGGTGGGTCTAAAAGCAGTAACATAGGTCGGTCCATGATGTTTTCATGTGGGCTTAATTGAGTTTATTGGTATGGTACAGCATTCATTTGACTCTACATCTGGAAGCATAGCATCAGGCCACTTAAACTAAGTTTCAGAGCAAATTTTGGCTTTCTTATTTGTAGGTGTGGCACTATACCTCTCTACCTTTCCTGATGATTCTACGCGTAAGCCCAATTGAAATGATGAGTGATCCCTAACGCTCTACATATCTACTGTACCACTTCTGAAATGAAGTATGTTCCTCGATCACTTCCTACACAAAATGGAATTCCAAATCTAGTGATAAATTCCAAAAGGACCACTTAGCTGCTGTGATTTCATCTGCTCTAGCACGGAGATAGTCTTCCACTCAACCTGAGAACATGCTCACAATAAGAGGAACATATGGGAAGGAGGCAGCTGGATAAAAGTAATCTACAGGGAAATGATTGTACTCCATGGGGGTGGATGGGCAACAGGGTAGGCGTAAAACCCTTATCTACATCGTTGCATTGACAGATAGCACAATAATGGCAATAATTCTGGGCTATAAAAGAAAAGATGGGTGCATATCAATGGGTTGGAGCAACACGTTAGATGCCGACCCTACTCTCTGATAAAAGTTGGAGAGTTTCAGGAGCAAATATTTCAGTGTGACCACATACCCTTTGCCTTCTCTCCACGTCTCCTCAAAATCTGTTCAACACCCCACTTTAATCCAATTCTTGTTTTTAGATTCAGTGGCTTTCAGCTGCAGAAGAGACACATCATTAACAGCAGGTACAGGAAATACATCAGTTTACATCATATACATTGCAACTTCACTGATACGAGACAAAGCAGCTTCTTTAATGACTTATCAGCTAGTGATGCTATCAACAACTGCCTAGCATGCTGTACATTTGGCCACCTTGATTTGCTTTGGTAGCATCAAGGCATAAAGCAACGTGGCACATATTACCCATTTTTAATTGGGGTCACTGCAGATGTAAATAAACTCAGTTGCATTCTCAAAGGCCAAAAGTCATGTACAACTCCATAGGCATACTTTGAATCAGTATTAATGATCACAGTTTCTTTGTCTGTGAAAAGCTAAGCACGAGTAGGAGCAAGTTCAGCAATTTCAGCAGAGTGTACCTAGGGTAGTTTATGGCTCTCAGTGATCTGAGATACAGTGTATACCGAACATCAGGCAACACATTTTTCCTGATCATTCCAAAAACATGATCCATCGACAAAGACCACAAGATCACTATTTGCAATTTGGTCAGATCTATCCTGAGCATAAGTAATTATAAGGTTCCTTTTCCTGGGCAGTGGGCATGAGGGAACAAGGATAATGTGCTCTGCAGACAGCAACATAATTTCGTAGTGGACAGACATGTGGGCTGGGTCTTGGGGGTGAGGAGAAGTGCTACAACAAAGTGGGTACAGTAAAGAACCCAACACTTTATTTTCTGAGTACACAACCAAATGGGCTGCAGTTGTAACCTCACACAATCAAGGCGGGAGCCCTGCATTAAGGGGGATAAGATGCCAGAATGATAAGCTGTGAGATTCTTCTGATCTCTGTGACCTTGCACTAGGAAACCCAAAACAAACCCATTTGGTTAAGGACTATACAGTGTAAATGGCTTATTTTAATCACGCAAGACTAGTGTGTTAGAAAAGGCTTGTTTGATTTTACTAAGGCTTCTACCGCTTCCTCTGGTCACTGCAAGGGCTCTGGAGTGTCTCTGTGCACATAATCTTGTAAGGGGCGCACAATGGCAACATACCCCAATATCCACTGCCAATGGCACCGGACCATACCCAAGAAGGTGCTTATGCAAGAGATGGTTACAGGTCAAGGTAACTAATAAATAATCTGTTCTTTAGATGAATGACTCTCACCTGCAAGACCAAGGTACAGAATGCAGGGTTGGCAAACCTTGAGTTTTTCTTGTGAGGTGTTGTAGCCCTTCTGTGTGAGTAAGTAAACTGACTCAACCTTGCATGTCTCTAAGGAGACAGAAGCAAGAAGAAGGTCATTCACATATGGCACCAAAGTGGACCCAACAACGAAACCTGAAGTGCCCAAGTCTTTTTTAAGGGCTGGACTGAAAATTGAGAGGAATACTGCAAAGTCTTGTCGGAGTCACCTCCATGAAAATTAACACTCACCCCCAAGAAAGAGAGCGCAAAACAAAATTGATTTCTTCAGTGATTTGGACTGAGAAGAAAGATGAGTACAAGTTACTCACCCTAGACCTCTGGGCAGAGATGAGAATGCAAGTTAAGATGGTGCTGGCTGGGTACCACTAGAAAACTGGGGATGATAAGTTTCTTCACCTCAAGCAGGTCCTACACAAAATGATCAATATTTGTTTCCCTCTAGTTTCTAGGACAGTCAAAATCAGGCAATTATATTGGTTTAAGATGGGCACTAGAAATGTCTGCTTAAGCGGATCTCTTATAGAAGATCACATATTGTTTTCAGAGGTTCTGTGGGATACAAGGAAACGTTTTAGTTGGGGCAGCCTTCATTTTGACCAGTTCCTTAGAATGTATAAACCTCACATTATTAGGGCCAGTGGACTATACATTCTCTGGAACCTGGGAGAATAAAGCTGTCAATTCAGTTGACGTCATAATTCATTTGGGTACATAGTACTTCCCCCTCGCACAACAATGTGAGAACCTCATTTTCTTTGGTCTATGGGACGTTTAGACAGACTCTGTCTGGTGTAAATCAGAGCTTACACAGCAGATCTCTCCAAGTGGGAGGTAGGACTCTGGAGAAATGTGTGATGATTAGTAAAAGGGCCCAATGTGACAAAAACAGAATCAGTGATGTGATGGGGACTTTTTGGTTAGAAATGGTGACTGAATTCATGGACATGCCAGAGAGAGGAAAATAGGGAGACTCGGAAGTTTTTATAATCTACCAGCCAGAGGCGCAACTAGAGCCACATTTCGGGGAGGGGGGGGGGGGGGGGGGGCTAAGAAAAAATTTCGGGGGGGGCTGAAACTTTAAGCAATAGGCAGAGTGGAGCTGCAGGGGCTCTTAGAAGGGGTGAAACAACAGCGAGGCCTCATTAACATGCAAATGGTCTTTTAAAGACCTGTGAATTGCTCGGGTGCGGCTGTGTGGCTGCCGGGAAGCTGTCTCATCCCGGGTTGCCACACACGACGGGGGGGGGGGGGAGAGGCTGAAGCCCTTCGAGTCCAATGGGTGTTGCGCGCCTGCTACCAGCTAGCCAAGTGTCAATTAAGCAAGTGGTGGGCGTACCATTTCATACAATGTATGTACAAATGTGTCTGTTTTTCGGGAATGAGAGTGTTTAATGCACAGGCGGCTTCTCTTGAGCTATCCTAGTAGTCAGGATATGGGTTTTGTAGGGTTAGATCTAGATTAGGAGCATGCAGAGCCTTTAGCCCTGCCTGGACATTCCTGAGTCCAACTGTCTACAAATAAACACAAACCCTGAGGTTCTTGCTAATCACTTCTCCCTCTGCCAAATGATTCACCACCTTTACCCCTGCTTTGACACCTCTGCCCTCTCCCTGGTGCATGTTCCTTGGTCACCTCCCATTTACATTTTATTTCATTGTCTGCATCTGCAGAAACATCAGCATCTGCTCATTTGTCTCCTTCGTGTATTCCTGTCTGGATACACAGTGACTTGCAGTGGTGAAATGTTCAGCTAAATTCTTGGTCTGCTACACAAAGCAAAAAGTCATCAGCTGGTTTTTGATATTTGATAGCAGACCCTCTAAAAAAACAGCACACACACTCTCTTGAGCGAATTCCATTGGACAAGAGATATCCAAGTAACGCTCAAAGCCATCCTTCAACGTGTCTAAATAATCAACTGCTTCTTCACTTTATTCTGTTTACAATTTGATATTTTTCCAGAGGTATTTTTGGGACTTTGCCCAATCAGCTTGAAAATGGTTAACTTCTACAATCACATAAAACCAACTTTCCTTTGCATTTCCTAATGTATCATCATAGCACAGGTTAGCAGGTGGCCAGATCACCTTTTATTTCACTTGATCTCTTACTTCATTCGCTACAACAAGTCTCAACAATTGATTTACATCAGCCCAATTTGTTCTATACACATCAAAGATAATTTGCAGTTCTTCATAAAACTTAGCGGTGTTTTTTTGAATAGCTGAAGATTTTTTTCTTTATATTCATTTAGTGGGGGGGGGGGGGGGGGAGGGGCAGTGAATGCACACCATAATTCTACCCCAGGGGCCGGGCCATACTCTTAATGGTAATAGCATTTGGGATGAGGATGAGACCTCCTGCTCTGATCGGCCTTCCCACTCCCTCTCCTCCCCACTGAGAGGTGGGGTCACCTCATGGTGATTGCTGTGCATCGCTTTTGTTGCAAAGCGGCTATGAGTCAGTCAAAGGCTGTTTATGTTTGTGGTGGGGCTGCATTTTCCCAACTTAAGGGAGACCCCCTCTGGCTGGGCTCTGTTTTCACAGCAAGAGTGGAGCCAGCTTCTTTTGCAGTTGTACACGCACGGGCCTGTCTCTTGGTGCCAGTTTTTGTTCTCCCACCTGCGCTGTCACTTTTGCATTAACTTGCGGATTTGTCTCTTTTGGGACCGCTGGTACTGGTCTGTTTCCAGCATGCTTGCTGGTGTGACCCACTGGCATGGGGAAAGGAAGTACATCGGAAAAATACTTTTCCTGTATTTTCTCAATCCCCTTTTCGTGGCTCTATAATATGGAGGAACAAATTAAGAAGAGACAAAGCAGTAGGAGCGCAAGTCCTTAATCTGTCCCTCAAGCGACTAATCTGATACTCCAATGTCTGCTGAGTCTCCCACATGATGCGAGTATGAGATTCATGTTTCCTCTTATTTCCTTCTTCAAACCAGCGTAAATAGGCGGACCACTGCTCGATCTAATTATTACCTTTTAGTATCCTTAAATTTCTTCCTTAAATTGATCAAGTGCTCTCAGTGAAAGGTATCATTTTCCAGAAGACACTTTTCGCCATCATCACTTGTGAGCCCAACCCACTGTTGCAAAAACGTGCACAAGCTTTTGCCGTACTGTCAATATATAGCATGGGCAGAAGTCCCTTTTGCTGGAGGCCCTTAAGATTTAGACTTCTTTGCCCCCTACTAACCTATGAGTCACTCACTCACAGTATCATAGGGAAATGATATCTGAAACCCTTATATCAGAGCTCATCTTGTAGAGGGGAAAAGGGAAACAGTAAGCAGGGAAGGATTCTTTTATTAGGTCTCGCCTGACCCAGTGCTTGTGCTGGCCTGGCGAGACTTTAAGTAAGGGCTTCAAACAATGCTACCGCCGGCTACAGCTTTCAGTGCATGAGCAGAGGCGCCATATGGCGTTCCTCATACTCATTAAGCGCATCGCTCGCCGCGCGCTTGATCGCGGTCGTGATCACTTTCACTTTCGCGTCGCGCAATGGCCACACGCGCACCACTCCCTTTATACTCTCTCTTGTTTAATAGTATTACCAGACAGCTGATATAAAGCAGAGTCAGGTGCTATGAAATTAAGTGGTTTAATAGCATGTTGTCTTCCATTTCCCCCTCGTTCATTTCAGCATTTCTTTAGCATCTAATCCAGTGAGGCTCCGGAGAGCACTTTGGCAGCACAGCTCACTTCACATGTATTTCATTGCTACACAATTTGTTTTGGTCAGAAACGAAGCAGTTCGATAGTTTTGAACCCACCTTCGGCCAGGCCTTGTTTAGCAGTCGCACCTCATTAGGAGTCCAGTGTCAGAGTGAAGAGTTTTTGAGGCTCCTCGCATTTCAAGTGAAGGTGAAAATATAACCTACAAGTCTATTCAGGCACAGGGCTTCCCTGGCTTTTTCCATTTGTACTATGTATGTGCGTTTTTTCTAGACTTTTAAGAAATCTCTTTGGATGAGGTAATCCCCTCCAGATGCGTCCCTCCTGCTTTCTGATTAATAGAAACTACAGGAACAAAGTGGGACATTAGGATAACACGTAGTGCTCATGAATGTTTTCTACAGGACTTGATGTCTAGCTTTCCTTTTTGTCTTCCTTTTTAAGGTTACCCCTCTTGTTCTTTTTTCCTTTGCCAATAGCCTTTAGTCAGGGAAGCAGTGGCTCGGTTCACTTTCACGCTACTTGAACAGTATCTGTTTTCCTGCTGCTCCCTTCCTGTAGAGTGCAGCTAAAAAAACATAAAACTCAAATTGATTGCATTTGACTAACTGGGAGTATCGTAAAAACACAAACTGGGTTTAATGAACTGCCTCAAGACCCCAATATGATTTACCAAATCTATAATTAAAGTTATATTGTACTTCCCCTTTTGCCTTTAAAAAAGTCAGCCAGCTTCTCATATCTTCGTTCTCAGTATCCATACATTCTTTCTCCCAGTCTTACCACTTTTGTGTAAGCCAAGAAATAACAAGCATTGGCATAGCCAATAGGTCTCGCCGTTGGGACCTTATAAGTGTTTAGCCATGCAACAGGTAATGTTGTTGCACCAAGGATTTTGTGCTGCATAACTAAATACTTATAAGGTCCCAAAAGCGAGACCTATTGGCTATGCCAATGCTTGTTTTTTATTGTCCTCATTCACCTCAGGTTTTAATATTTGGTACCTTAGCCTTCAAGTGTGGGAGATAGACCAACCCCAAAAAGGCATCAGAGCTAGGCATTTTCCACCTGCAGGTACATCTCTCTCAGAATGCCCGATTTACGGCAGCTGCATCGGATAAACCAGTAGGGGGTGGGAGAAATTGCAGCAAAAACAGAGTTATGTAGGTGTGATCATTGGGCAGAAATTTACATCTAATCGGCTATCTGTCTGTCTTGCACTTGCATTTTATTATTGTGCATAACTCTCAGTGACACCAGGAATTTAAGCTGCGCTGTTGCCCCTACTTTTTTTAATTTGTCCAGGCGCTATCCCAGTTCAGACTGTCTGTCTAAGGTGACCCGGGCTAAGTCTGATCTGATCTCAAATGAGAAATCCTTCCCCATTAGAGTCTTCAATTTTAATGCACATAAAAGGATTTTTACTTTCAGAACATATGTGTCTGGAAATGAAGAAGAATCTTCTGCGGCTTCACCTTGTTTGAATTTTTTCTAAAGGGATCTCTATGTGCCCTTTGAATATCTTTTGTGATGTCTACCTCACTCTTATCAATCTGGACCGTTGCCTTTATCAGGGAGACCACAAAGGATTTCAGATCATTCAATATTCTCAGGTTATTTCTTCTAGAGTTATTTTCAAGCTGTTCCAGTTTCTGCTGTAGTTCTTGCTTGCCCCGATGTAGTGCTTGAATCTTACTAATATATAGATCTTTTGCAACTCCCCAACCTTAGTCTTAAGTGTTTGTGTCTTTACAGTCAATCTTTTTTTTTTCTCAAGAGCCTCACAAAAGTTTTGTATCTCACACTGATTTGCCTCTGATGCTGCAAAACCCTTTCTAATATCCTTAGAGAGTGAGGAAAACAAAGTCTCTAAGGAACTAACTACAACATCCACATCTTCTTTCCCTTCTCCGCGAGCTCCTCCCTGTATGCAGTCACCCATCAGGGACCCACATTTCTCTCTCCCAGCACCTTCTAATGCTATATCTTGACTAATCTCCACTGGGCTAGCTGTGCTCCCCTCCACTGCCATCCCAGGCAAAACTGTTTTTTTTGTCACACTTTTTTCGTGACCTCAGAGAGTAACGAAGGGGGGTAGAACCTTAAAAAAGTCCTCAAGGAGGGGGCAATTTTTATCTTGCGTGCTAGTATTTCATTTCTTCTTCTCTTCCCTCCCCCTGTCCTTTGCGTCTCATTTCCAGACCTCTCCTTGAGTCTACACTCCTGTGAGTTAGTCCCTTCCGTACTATGTCTAGTGATCACACGAGTAGCAGACCGACAATCTGGGGGACTTACCAAAGCCTGCTCTGGGTGCTGTTGTTGATTACCCCCCTTCGTTAAATTACTGACTTCTTTCATTTGCCCTTTGAATCTATCCAGAATTTGCTTTTCTAGACCAGCCCCCCTACCTCCCCTATGTATGGCTGCTTATCCGGCTTTTCTCCTTTCCCAATGCCAGCAAAAAGCACCTCTCTTTTACTTTTCAGGGTCAGAGAGACCTCCAATCCCCCTGTTGCGAGAGCAGCACCCGTGTTACTGCCCCTGAGGAGACCTTGCACTGCCACCCTGCGGCTCTTCCCGAGCTCCAGGGCGGCCCGATCCAGTGCGATTCCCCGGTTCTGACTTGCGGTAACTTCTCTACGTCTTTCGCAAGCACCGCAGACGACCGTCCAGACGATCGCCCAGTAAGACACATTTAATTCCATCGAAGTAGAGGGGATGGGCTGTCATTCCGACCGACCGGTGGTAGTGTGTGCTCAGCAGGGCTTTAGTGACCCTCATCAGTTGCGGCCGCCAGGGAAGGATTCTTCAGTTACTGTTCTAACTGGTAACCTTGCGGGGAGGGAGCATTGAAGGTATCTTACTTACTCTCGCGCGCACTAAGACCCCTTTGCTACCTATTGCCTTGATGTACCCTGAAGTAAAAGGTCCGTCTTAGTCAAAGAGCCTGTTTCACATAAACATTCATCATTAATGGCTCTGTGCTTCGAGTCCGGTCCCCTACTTCCACTGTTTATAGAGCCAGAACTGCTCTAAACCATGGAGAACATACTCACAACCTGGGACTCCTTCCTCAAGAACTACACACCTAACTAGTACCTAAACCTCTAGTCTCCAAAAAAACTGCCCCACTTTATCCTGAAATCCCCTAGCGAAAGATATGAGCCATTTCCACATTGATCGTCCGGCGTTCCCCAACAGGAAACAGAAACCATTTGAGCCAATCTATGGCAACTATCTGGAAAGCTTCATCTCTTTAAATCTTGAAAGTGTAATCTGACACTTCTTGTAGAATAAAGCAAACAGAAGGAGATGATGAACGGAAAGCTGAAACTTTTCACACACTCACCACCAGTCACAGATCTGGGCTGAATCTATCATCGTTCTTTAGCTCACTTCACCACCCCAGTTCAGACCCAACTATATGCAAATCAGTCTTAACCCTGTGCCTCATGGGAACTGTCCAGCCTGAGCTGCCAAGCAGTGTTTGCTTTGTTTGCCCTAAGTTGGCAGGGTATGCCCAGATGTGGGTCCCTCGCTCACTTTGCCACTGGATTCAAGCGAGCCTGGCTGATATGGGGTGTTACCCCGAAACCGGTCCCAGGATACTTGTTTCTGGTCCAGGGAAGACCTGGCTTGGCTTCTCAGGCTGGACTGTTCCCATGAGGCACAGGTTCAGGACTGATGCGTCAGTTTCCCTGCACTAGCCTGCAATACCCTTGCGCCACCATGGATGTGCCGTATTTACAATACCAAATAACATCAAAAATGTATTCCCTTGTAATTAATGGCGAGTAAAATAATTATCAGTATTAGCATTTTTGATGTTATTTGGTTTGGAGGAGGCTTGGCCTTACTGATTTGAGCCCAAACCCAGTTTTGGTATTGGTATTTACAATACGGCGCACCATGGCGCAAGAATTGACAGACGTTGACGCATGTTGGTGCAAAAGTCACGCATTGCTGGAGTCGTGACGCAAAAACGATGCAAACTCCAGCAATGCATGAGGAGGCCTATTGTGGAAATATGGATTTTTCTGGTCAGTTATGTCCCCTATCTTGGACCCCAATAGAACGAATACACGAGGAAAGATTAGGATTAGTCGAACCAGAACAAACCGAGGATGAGGAAGAATTAGAACTGCCCACAGGACAGTTAGAAACCATGGCCTATGTAGGTAGAGGAAGATCTTGCAATAATACTAGATGCTTTACTGATCCGATATGTCCGATACGTCCAGATAATAACAGAAAATTCCAAACTCCTATAATAAATACAAGGTCCCCCGAACATTCATTCCAAGCCGCAGACAAATTACTCCGAGAACGAAGGGGTTATCATATACTCGATTCTATGGACGAACAAGAATTAGCCAGGTCAGCCGTTCACTGGGTTGATAGTCCTGGAAAATATGGTGATGATACACTAGCACATACGTTTTTGAACCTCGCCCCAGATGAACAGCGTTTAGCTGGTATCTATATGATTCAACAACTCCTTATATTATATAAAAGCCAACACTCCGATCCTGGCCCCTTACCTGATATATTGACTGAATTACTCACGAATAAATGGAGAGGTTCCGGTACTAAGTTAATTAGAGAAATACTAGAATTTAGAAGGCAGTACATTCTTTTTGTATGTCCTGAACATGTCTCACTGCCCATCAAGGAAAGAACGACGTATTACATGGATAGACAGAATCCCTTACGCGAAGTGCACCCGATAAAAAGTGATGACAATGAGTTTAAACGTGTGTTTGTATACATACCCATATCCAAAATAGAACTATTAGAAATGAAGAAAGTGGTACCCAGTCATGACAAAGACCCAGCGGGTTTCCATCGTGAAATTAAAGATATGTTACTCATGGGAGAATATACCTACCCCGACATTATGACAATATTAAAGGTATTAATGCCTGCGGGCATTTACGAAAAACTCAAGGAAAAGGATTGGGAGGTGGGAGACCAGAAGATAGATTGGACAGCATTAGAAAACGAAGAAAAAGCTCGAGGTCCAGGTTCAGGGCTCGGGGACAAGACCAAAGCACTACCAGGTTTACTAGTACAGGTACTGCCACGATTATTAACTACGAAAAAGGAAGACTGGGGTGCAATCTCAGCCTGTAAACAAAAATCAGATGAAGACACTAGTGATTTCTATTCCCGATTTGAAAAATGTTTTGGTATAAATAGTGGAATAAAAGCAAGTAGCGAGTCGTATCCACATCTGTTTGTGACAAAATTGGTTGAAAATGCCTTGCCCCAAGTTAAGAATAGAGTATTGAAATTCGAGAGTACCTGGCAAGGTAACACTCCGTCACAAATGTTACAAATGCTACAGTACCATCACAATAGAATTAGAGAGGAACAAGAACATGAACATAGACGCATGAAAGACACGAAAATGAAAATGCTAGTTTCCCAGACAGTTCCAGCTGACGGTCATAAGAAGGGTATAACACAGTCCAGTGTTTCAACAGGTCCTGTTAAAGGGACATGCAACTATTGCAAACAGCCAGGTCATTATGTACACGATTGTCCAGTCTTAAAACATAATATCGCCATAGGTAACACAAAAGAAAGACCAAGACCACTTAGACAGGATCAGAACCAACAAGGAGCACTGCAGCATGCACAGTCCATGCCAGCTCCACCACCGCAGCCTATTGCTGCCACACAAACAACGACCCGACAGATGTATCAGACCGCACAGTATGACTATCCTGATTATCAACGATACTCATGAAACAGCCTAGAGAGGGAAGTTGGCTTACCCCTTATTGAGGTCCCTGTAGATCAAGAAGGACCTTATGTACACAGTGAATTGTTAGGTCAAGATAGAAAATTCTTACTTGATACAGGGGCAAGCCGAACAACAATAAAACGTAGTGAAGTTCCAGGGGCACCCCTCTCAGGCTCACAGAATATTTTCCCTTGGCTTTTCAGGAAAACCTATCATTAACGAAGTAACACAGCCTCTTCCACTTACGATCGGTCCCTTGACACGAACTACAGATTTATTACTTACTAAATCATGTCCAGAAAACTTGTTAGGTATAAAAACTTTGAAAGCTCTAGGAGCTATAATATGTTGTTCTCCGGAAGGAGTAAGATTGTTCTTACGAGATTTCAAAGGGCACTACGTGTCCCGAGACATGGATCACCGACTGCAGACTTTACCGACACATTTATGGGCACAAGGCCCCACTGATGTTGGTTGCATGAACATTACACCATATCGAGTCACACTAAAGGCAGGAGTGGTACTTCCACGAATGCGACAATACAAGTTACCCCCAGATGCTGTAGTGGCTTTACTACAAATCATTGACGAGCTTATTACCCAAGGAGTGGTTGTGGAAACTGACTCCAATGTATGCAATTCACCGATAATTCCGATTCTTAAACGAACCGATCCAACAGCCCCGCCAGTATATCGATTGGTTATTGATCTGCGCGAATTAAATAAATGCATAGTACCACAATACCCCGTAGTCCCAGACATTTCTTCATTACTGACAGCCATTGATTCCGAAGCAACATTCTTTACTGTAATTGATCTCAAAAATGCCTTTTTCAGCGTCCCAATAGATCCGGAAAGCCAATACTTGTTCGGATTTAGTTTAAATGGACGTAGCTTTAAATTCACACGCGCACCTCAAGGATTTACCGAAAGCCCCAGCATCTATAGCCAAGCACTGAAACGAGAACTTGACAGTATCCACATGCCAGTCAACACTGCCCTGCTTCAATATGTCGATGATCTGCTGATCACCGCTAGAAGCGAACCTGAATGTGAAAAAGCCTCACTGACGGTTTTACAATTTTTGGCTGAAAAGGGGCACAAGGTGTCCCCTTCTAAGCTGCAATTCTGTGTCCAGCGAGTTGTTTACCTTGGTCACTCGCTGTCCAAGGAGGGAAGGCAGCTTACACCAGATCGCATCCAGCTAATTGCTAATATGCCGATACCCAAGACACAAAAGGAGGTGCGGGCTTTCATAGGCCTCACTTCATATTGTAGGCAGTGGATCCCTCAGTATGCATTTTTAGCAAAACCACTCATTCAATTGACAACACAGGAGGCAGCCACATCGACTGTTCTCCCTTGGACTCAGGAACATACACAAGCTTTTGAAAGCCTAAAGAAAGCCTTATGCCAAGCACCTGTTTTAGCAACACCATGTTACAATAAACAGTTTACACTCTTTGTTACAGAACGCGAAGGTACTGCCTTGTCAGTACTCACACAGGAACAAGCAGGATCACACAAACCATGTGCTTATTTTTCTAGTACATTAGATCCCGTAGCTCAGGCTTTGCCTGCGTGCCTGAAATCAGTGGCAGCAACAGCTTTAGCAATCAGACAAAGCGATGCCATAGTATTAGGACATCCATTGACAGTACAAGTACCACATGCAGTAGAGGTTCTCTTGAACCGCACACAAACACAACACTTGACTATAGCACGACTTACTGGTTACGAATTAACATTGTTTCAGCCACATATAGAAATCAGACGTTGTAGTACATTGAATCCTGCCACACTGTTACCTGTAAATGGAACAGACCCACTTGCACATGATTGTATTGAAGTTATCACTATCACAACGAAACCCAGACAAGATTTGACAGACGTCCCATTGTCAGACCCAGACCTGACGTTGTATGTAGATGGTTCATGTATGAGAACAGGTAAAGGAGAGCTAGTGGCCGCTTACGCAGTCACAACAGACACTGAAATCATTGAAACAAATTGCATAAATACCTTGTCCGCTCAAGCAGCAGAGCTCATCGCTCTGACACAAGCCTGTATTCAAGCCACAAATAAAAAAGTCAACATATACACTGATTCACGTTATGCATTCGGAGTTGTACATGACTTCGGCGTGCTGTGGCGAGAGAGAGGTTATTTAACTTCTCACGGTGCCCACATTCAGCACGGACCCCTCATTCATGCTTTATTAGATGCAATACATCTACCCACTACAATATCTATTATGAAATGTAAAGCTCATACGAAAGTTACTGATATCATTTCTCAAGGCAATGATCTAGCTGACAGAACAGCTAAACAGACTGCTCAAACTCGAACATCCGACATGACAAAGACAATAGTCCCGACACCAACATATTGCATGACGGTTAAGGATCCCGCTCTTGATGTAATTGACATACAGACACATGCTACACCAGATGAAATAAAGAAATGGACTGAATTAGGAGGGATCCAAACGGATCAAGGATGGATGACGAAGGAAAAATCTGTGTGGTTCCTTCCTGATTCAATGGTCCAAGTTATAATTAATACTGTACATAGTCCAGCGCATCTAGGAGGAAAAGCTATGCTAGACAGCATTCAACACATTTGGTTCAACAAACATTTACGAGCAGCAGCTAAACAAAAAGTTCGTACCTGTATGATCTGTTGTCAGTTTAACCCAGGTAAAAGCATTCCCGTAGAACAGGGTGGATTTCAGCCTCCTGATCACCCTTTTGAAGTCCTCCAGATGGATTATATCCAGATGGAACGATGTCGAGGATTCAAATATGTTCTCGTAGTTGTCTGTGCTCTTTCCCGTTGGACAGAGGCATACCCGGTTTCAGATTACACTGCCCCGACTACTGCCAAACAGTTAGTTCGAGAATTCTTCCCACGGTACGGTTTACCACGTGCTGTCTACTCAGATAACGGCCAGCCGTTCTCATCCGAACTAATGAAACACGTTTCACTTTTGTTAGGCTATCAGTGGAAATTTCACTGTGTCCGACACCCCGAGGCAGCAGGTCTCGTGGAAAGACATAATCAGACCCTGAAAATTAGATTGTCCAAAATATGCAGAGAGAAAGGTGTCGACTGGGTAGTAGCTTTACCCGTTGCACTCTTTTACATGAGAATGGTAGCACACTCTCGAACAGGGCTATCCCCTTATGAGGTGATCTTCGGTAGACCACCAAATATGTGGGGGACGCCTATACCGCGCAAAATAACTGATATTGACTGTAATATGCTGACAGATTACCTGGCTTCCTTGATGTCTGCACTACAATCTTGTCGTTCACAGGTATCCGCAGCTTTTCCCGACAATACTGAGGTGAAACCCCATGACGTGGTTCCTGGGGATCTGGTGCTGGTCAGGAACTTTGACCGGAAGACCCAACTGGATCCTAGGTGGAAGTCACCGAAGTTAGTTTTACTCACCACAAGGACCGCCGTGAAGATCGAAGGTCGAAAAGGCTGGATACATTCAAGTCATATCAAGAAATTTCATGGACTACCGTCAGACGTAAACGACACACCTTGCGTGTCTTCACCGATTGACTCAAAACTTCCTTTGGTTGAACTGAATAACCATGAACTATATAAACTAAAACTTAGGTCTAACAAGTCAGGCAATTTGATTGTTTAAGTCCTCTCCAAGGTGAATCGGTCGAATTTGTCTCTGACATGTATCCCTTAGACCTGTATAGAGAAAGAAACAGAAGGATGAAACTGAAACGACATGCGTACTGTAAATCACTGCGTAGTCATTGCACAGTGACGTTATTAATTTTGTTTTTCTTAAGTCTTTTAATAATTACTGCAAGTATATTGTTGCACACATATTATCCTATTTCTAGACATGTTTATAATGTTACTGCTGAACATTCTTTTAGTGAATTACCTCCGCATGAGTTGTCTTATAGATTTGCGCTGCGCAATAACACTTTTATTAGTATGTTACATCATTCCCATCAGGTTAGCAATGCTACAAATTGTTGGATATGTGGTCGACTTCCTCCCTATCAGAACTATAAAGGAATTTTACCTCTCTTTCCATACCCGTTCACACACAATGGATCCTGTGGAGCATGGTTTAGTTTAATTAATTCCCTAGATTCAAATTCTGCAGTTTATCAAGACAACTGGGTATGGGGAAATCTGAACTTAGGTTTACTTAAAGTCTACTACCCTAACAAGGAGGGACTTCCCAAAAGAAGAGGAACTGATCTAGAAAATGAAGTATATGGATTAGGTAATTTTACGCTTAATCTCATGATCCTGAATGTCGAATCCGAAGCTACTCCAATTTTGCCCACCATGTCAGTATTTCCAGTTAAAGGTGAATTATGTGTAAGAAAGAATGGTTCCATACATATGGGCCATAGTAGATGCACCACTGTAATAGAATTTAGTGATCAAGGCAAGTCTACATTTAGAGCTTCCCGCCATTCCTACTTCATATGTGGTCAGACGGCATATATACGTTTGCCACTAGATTGGGATGGTACCTGCTACATCGGATTCCTTTTGCCACCTGTTTTCCTAGCTCCTCCTGATTATCATAGAAATACTCATTTAGTACACAATAGAGAAAGGAGAGATCTCCCAATAGTCGATTACACTGAGACAGCATGGGAAAAATACACAGATTTCAATAAAGGTCTCTTTCCCTATATAGGTACAGTTACTAATAGTAAGCTGATACGTAGATTAACCAGAACCCTTGAAGCAGTAGTGAACGAAACTATTTCCGCCTTAGGCAATTTAACAGAAGAGCAGTCTGCTATGCGGATTGTTGTGCTTCAAAATCGTCTTGTCCTTGACGTCATCCTGGCCGATAGGGGCGGAGCTTGTAGGGTCATCGGATCAAGTTGTTGCATTTTCATACCAGAAAATTCGCCATCTGTATATAAAGCCATAACTCGCCTTCATAAGATTGTAAGCCAGATACACCAAAATCCAGGCACCTGGACTTGGTCCGGTTGGTTTTGGAGTGTATTATCTACCTTTGGATGGAAGGTCCTATCCTTCCTAGGCATTGGCTTTCTCATACTATTCAGTTGCTGTCTATGCCTACAATGTGGACCAGCGATTTGTGGTCTGTGTGCCACATCGTGTATTCCACCACCAAGATTTCATTCATCACGGAAGAAAAAAGAAGAACAAATGATGCTATATGAACAGATCGATGGATTGATGAAGATTGATATCTCTTGACGGGCAAGTAGGGGACAAGGAGGGAATGTGGAAATATGGATTTTTCTGGTCAGTTATGTCCCCTATCTTGGACCCCAACGGTTTCATGTATAAATCACAAGTACATGTATGTTCCCTCCAGTTCCAGTTATGAAGACGCAAACACATGTGCGTCCACCGCCAACTTGTCCTCTTTCAGATCCGCCATGAATGGGCCGGATATTCCATTCCTAAGTACGAAAGGCCACCGGCTTTATATGGTTCACTTATGACATTTTACAGTCCAGGCAAGTAGGCCCTGATTCTGCCATCAAGCTTTTCCTGCCTTCTGTCTCTGAAAGCTCCAGTCCGAGCTCGCATCTGTATCCATGAACTTTGTCCTCATTCTCTGCGCAGCTAACGGTGCCTGACATCAGCCTGTTGCCTGCCAAAAAACTGTATTTCACCTTCGAAATTATCTGCTCCTCTCCCTACCCAATGCATTCCTGTCTAGTAGTTTAAGTAAACATTTCTTCCAGCTACCGAGCAAAAGGCCCGGCTTCTCTGTCTCTATGCAAGTAATTCATAGCCCCGTTACTATGGAAGATTCCTGCCCTCGCATATAGTGTAGACACTTAGACGCTTGTACACGCACTAACAGTCAGTATAGTCAGTATAGAATAAGATTCTACTCTAAGAGACCTCTCTTTTTGGATAACACAGTTCTTTAAACATAGGATGTTAGATATGATTTGGGATTAGGTTGACTTGACCCTCCAGACTTCTGTCGCCACATGTAGAGCTAAATGTCAAGTCCCCTTCACCCCCTAGTTGCACGTCAATCACACGTCATGCTGCTGCGCGCGCATTTCTGCCAAGTATTTCTGCTGACATTGCGAAATTCTTTCATGGAACCACCCTATTATGACATCATATCTGATGACGTTCTCTAGTTACGCCCAGTTACACCCACTTTTGCTACGCATGTATGTTTTATCTTTACTATCAATTGTTACGCCTCCTCCATCTGTTTCACTGTAATGCCTATTGTATAAAAATAATTACTTGTCAATAAAGTAGGGTCTTCACTTCCTGAACCTTCGTGGTGATGGAATATGGAGCTCATCAATTTAAATTGTTTTGGAATAAAGCCCGTTCCGAACCTCTAATACCACGGATTCTGCCTCTTATTTTACTGAGCTATTGTTATAGATTTTCCGCATCAAATTAAGTTCCGGTAATTAAATTATTTACCACACTATCCTTATTGTACTACATCACTCCTTATACCTGCTTCAAGCAGGTATAATGTTTTGACGCAGTGGCATCCTAGAAGTGTAGATTTCACGACGTCACTTCTATGAGGCTTTCCTGCGTGGGAACGCCCACCCTGCATACATTATACCTGATGCAGGTATAATGTGACGCAGTGCTTTACAACGTGACGCATCTCCTTAGATGCGTGGCGTTGTAAATGGGCCCCAATGTGGCACATTGTTTAAGCCGTCGCTGCGTCACAATAAGTGATGCAACGGCTGCGCAAAAGTGTCGCAAGGGGCTTGTAAATCTGCCACTGTGTATTTAGTGGCAGTGTACCACAACTTCTCAGAAAGTTACATTAAACCTTCGGGAACAATGCCAGCTGGATTACTGCACTTCCAATGGGGCAGTGCCAGCATTTCTCAACAGGGTTGCTATACCTTTAACGCATTCACTGAACTGGTGTTACTACATCCCTGAATCAGAACACTTTCATAAGGTTGCTACATGGTCATAAGCAACGTAGCTGCGACTCTACTGTCTGGCTGTATGCGTATTTCCTGCAGAAAAACATATACTCCTTAAGTAAAATAAACAGAGCCATATGGCAGAAATGTGTAAATAAAATAGAACACACATCACACTAATACTGATATATTTTCATAGTGATAGTAAAATAACTTTGTAGTAGGGCCGCTATTCATGTCATGGTATGGAAGAGACAGTAGCTGACAGTTTCAGCAGAAAGAATGTCCCATAGTCAAATCTCATCTTTTACACTCTCATACCTAGTGTGTGACAGACACCGCTCTAGCTACAACACACTTTCAATTTTTTATGGAGAGAGCCTGACCATATGTGGTGCTGAGCAGATGTACATCGTATCCCCCGTCACCCACTGATTTTTGCTAATGTAGTGTATTATAATTATATGTGTGCGAAGCTGCTAGTTTTGTTCTTCAAGCAGTACACCTAACATTCCTGAGAACTTTGGGTATTACTTTTTTATGAGAAATTGGGCTGCTGTGAAAACCAGGATTTTCACACTGCTTTTCATCATGACATTCCTACCTTCATTCTCCATTTGCTTGCTTATTATCCCAGTAAATAAAACTTCACATTTTCTGAAAGTGTCAAGGAGAACATTGTTAGCTCAATGCAGGGCAATCATCAGCTTCTGGTTGCAAGCTTCTGACAGTACATTTCTGCTGCAACCAAGTCTTGCAGTAGCAAAGCTGTGTAGGCAGCATAAGCTTAAGAACAACAGAATATGACATCAAACACATGACAAATAAATCAAGTTTTACATGAGATTAACCTTGTGTAGTACAAATTGAGGCACAGTGCTAATCAAAATAGACATCCATAATTTATTGTGAAAGAAAATACAATTGGCATAGAAGTCTAACATGTTTAAGACTCACCCTAGCCACCCTCGTGTGCCTTTATTGTGTGGCATGTCCTGGTAGTGACAAACATCCTATTTCGTTTTTTACTACAGTGAGTGCTGCTCATCTCATAGGTCAGCATTAGGAATTCCCTTACATGTTTCTAAGAAGTAATTTCTGATCTGAAAGGATTGGAGTTGCCATGTTTGGTATGTTTGGAATTGTGGTGATAAATCCTGCTTCCCAAAGTGGAAGTTTTTTTCTGAAAACATAAAAGCCATGAACTCCACAACTTGGGAGTTTACTCACAAGTGATGAGGGTCACTGTTTTTGTTCTCTCTGTGACTGCCAAGGTTTTCCAGATGGTCAATAAAGGAAAAAAACAACTCAGACTAGATAACCCATTCTAAGTAGGGCAGGCTGTATGAAGTACTTGCTCTGATGGCCATCCTCCGTGAGGCAATCAGAGCAAGTTTTCTAACGTCAGAGTCAGTGCAGGCACCACCATTGGAAAACTCACAGTACACCCAACTCAGAAAACAGCAAGCTGACCGGAGGTTTGGCGAACTAAGTACTCTGTCACTTTGTGATGGAGTATCTTGTGAGCTAAACTCAAAATCAGGTCCTTAGTTACTACTATTTCCATAAAACACACCAACCGCATTTACTTCACAGACTTTAACCTCCCCACTAATTAAACAAAACAGTACTAGCATAACCCCATCAACATCATGCAGCTCTCCAACAAGTTACATGTAAACAGGCGCGAACGGCACAGGTAACAGCGGTGGGGTGGGGTCAAGTGGGGTAGGTGGGAAGTCAATAGACGATCGGATAGGGAAAGTAAAATAAAAAAAAAAATAAAGCCACTTACCTTTCACTCACCTCATCGCTGAGTCGGAGATGCGGCAAATGCAAGGTAAGTGGCTTCATTAATTTTTTTATTTTACTTTCCCTATCTCGTTGTCTGTCAACTTCCTCCCTGCCTGCTCCACCAATGTTACCTGTGCCAGCCGTGCCTGCATGTAAAGTTAACACTTTACCCTAGAGACATTATTCCCTACACAGGAATCCCAATGGTGGGACAAAAGTGCTCCCAACATCCCCTTCTTGTTGCCTTGTTTTACAGACAAAAAATGGAGCATGAGGCTTTGAAGATAGTAAATTGAAATCTGAACGTCAATGGGATGCAGGTCACCCTCAGTAGCTTCTGACTTGCTAGTGCATTGACAATTCTCTCCAGATTACTTTCAGAGTAGATCTACCAACTACCTTACTTTACACACAGGGCTAGTGACGTATTCAGGTTCTCAAAGAGTCATGGAACCTGACCTTCGGAATGGCATAGATAGCACAGCAACCCTGGAAGGCAATGCTTAGTCTGAGCTCTTGCTCCTAAGCATGGAACAATGGTGCAACATACTTCTCTGGTTATCGGAAGGTCAAACAGAGACGGAATTCAAATTTCTCCTTATGTCAGGATTCTGTGATCCTGCCATCAGGTGACATTGAGTGAAGGCCTTCTACAAGTCAGCTGCCATCATGAACACTAATGTAGAACCTGTGCTGAACTTCAATATTCAAACCCTCTTGGAAATCAGATCCACTCCAGATTTCATTACAGGGTTTACTTATCAACCGCTAATGGATGATGGTGCTTTACCTTACCATGAGAGCTGAAGAGGAGACTTTTGGTGATTCATATTTTGCATGGAACTCTGTATTTCTCTTCCAGCGTGCCCATGTGTGTCACATGGCCCATGGGAACATGGTCGTTTTCTCTAAGTTAGCATGAGCCTGCTTCAGACTGCCCACTGCTTGGCGCATGTTACTACAAGACATTATTTTTTTTGCAACTGTCTCTATTGCCATTTTCACATGAGAACCCATTGCTGTGTTCACTCTCTGCAGGTTCCTGGGATTTAGTCTGAACATTGTGAGCAAGGTCAATCAACAAAACCCCTTGTTATTTTGTTCTGGCCAGACCTTAGGCTTAGGACCTAGACAAAACATACTGATGCATCTGTTGTTTAGGGCAACGTACTTTGGTCTTACTGGAATACACAAATAGGTAGCACACACTTGGAGAGGGACCTTTCCAGAGAGAAGAGCGAGATAGCACCTATGATGTAGATCTACATGGGGTCTGCAGACAAAGCCCAGAGATCTTTTAATATATAATACTACTACTTCTATGCAAGGGGAGGGAGGTTAGGCTATACTGTCTTTTCATAATGACATCTCCTCTCATGATTTATGGACTAACTGCTATTCTGATCGTATTTGTATTATTATTTATTTTATTTGAAGGGTTTTATAAAGCGTGAACAAGGCCCAGACGAGTATCAGAGAACTGTACAAAATAACTAACGTTGACATGAGGAAACAGCATGAGTACAATACAGTAAGGAGACATAAGAGGTACCTGAAACATAAAAAGTAAATGGGGGTGCAAGGGGAAGACGAAGTAGCAAGTGATCACCAGGTAACAGCTCTACTAGTAGGGGGCGTGAAGTTTTAGCAGAGCACTATGTCAAAAGGACAACAAAATACATTTCGAAACACAATGTAAAACGATTGTCAAGCAAGAGAATGAAGTGACTAGCAAATGTCATAGAGGCTATTGCTGATGACCTTCATTCAAGAGTAGCCATTTGACCTGTTTTTTAAATGAAGCAGTTTTCTGCTTGTTGTGGCATGTATACTGCATATTAGAGAACGTTAGTTTAAATAAACATTTTAAACTTGTTTGTGTCTCTGTCAGATCTTATTGTGGACAAGTACAAGAGTGCGAGCGAGAGGGTATGTCTTGCAACGGTGATTCCTGAGAGATTCAGGAGTGTGGTGTTCTGGGGTGTCTAATAATTTGTTTCGCTGTGAGTGAGTAGGAGAGCAAGTGGGACACTATAGCTAGTCGGTCTTGGGCTCATGGATACTAGGGTGGTAGGATGACTCAGTCCCTATGCACTAGGGTCCTATAATCCTATGCATAGTTCTGTTTGGGGGCAGAATCCCTGCAACATGTGCTCCCATGCATGAATTCTGGTCGTACTAGATCCGATCCATGTTCCACTCCTGATTTTCGTTCTGCCTACTGGTTGCTTCCTGGAACTTCTGTACACTCCTTCAGCCAGAGAGCTGGGGTAGGGACTTTGACTGCTCTGACCTGCACTGTGCTGTAACCTGCTCACAACTGCTGTGAAATCTAATCACCCTGTGTGGCTGGCAGGAGGGAATTAAGCCTGGCTTCTGCGTTCCGAACTTGTACTTCAACTGCACTGCTGAATCCTTGAGAGGAGTTCCTGATTCTTACTACTGCTTTTTGCAGTGTCCTGTTTTCCAGTGGCTGCCCTGAACAGCATGGTGCTTATGTGTTTCCCTTGGTTCTCAGTCTCACCTTCTTTTATAGCCTAATATCCTGATTTCTGTGTTTTCCCTGTTGGGCTCCTGACTACGTATTTGCTGAGTTGTCAGTGCTTCCTTTTATTTCCTTGTTTTGAATTTCTGTTCTGCCCTTGTTCTGAATTCTTGTGTTTATCCCCCGTACAATTAGGGCATTACTTGTCGCAGTGCCTGTTAGGTACAGCCTTGAGTTCCTTGCTCTGAATCCTAGTTCCAGTTTCCCTGCACCAAAAGGGCATTGCTTGTTCCAGTGCCTGTTGACATAGCCTGCTCTTGATCGCTCTATTTCTGTTCTTGATTTCTGAAGCCCTGTTCATAAATCATTCTTGTGTTTTCCTCTTCGTGTTATCCCTGGAATCACTGGGTCTTGCACCACACATTTATCTGGTTCCTGGGGTGATGCTTTGCATAGTTAGGACCAGTGGCGGCTGGCACGGATCGGGGGTGAAGAGGCGGGAGGAGGGGAGCGGAGGAGGGAGGAGTTGGGGGTGTAAAAAAAAAAACATGCCTCTCGATCACATCTCTCCTCTATCGTCTCTCTGCAGCCGGAATGGAAGCAGGAAGCACACAGAATCCCTTAGCCAATCACGACACTGCTGATAGCAGCGGCGTGATTGGTCTGAGTGTCTTGGTTCGGTGCTCAGATGGGGACTATGGGTCTGTGCATGTTCTCCACCCAGGCTGTTATACAGCCTGATGGAGATCATGCTAAGTACGCATGACTGTTTGGCTGGCACAAGACAGCCAGCCAAACTGTCATGCGCACTTACCACTCCTCCCCTTGCTGAGCAGAGCAGCCTCGCCCTGTGAAACTGCCTCAGCAGGGAAAGAAATGATAGCAACATTGAGTTATTATCATTGTATTTTTCCTTTTTTTAACACTCTTGAAAAACAGTGGGGCGACGTTCCTCTGCCTTAGCGGAGGAGCCACCTCTGGTTAGAACCAAGATGAATGGAGGTAAAAAGAAAAGGACTGTGTCTAGACCTATGGCTTCCAAGCAAACAGCTCGCAAAACATATGGCTTTAAAGAAAGCCTCCTGATAGAAAATGAATATCCCTGTGAGGAATTTATATAGTGCTCGGTTTGCCTCTGACTCTTCTATGATACCTATAGCTTCAGTATGTAATTCTCAGCCTGAATCAATGTCTGCAAGAGAATTGCAAGAAGAGAATGATTAGTTAAATTTACTATCATTAAAGCAAAATCAATGGACTAAGATACACAGACTTCCTGTGCATGCCCACAGTTTTGCCCTGCCTACAGTAAAATATGTCCAACTAATGTATCCTCCAGCTATGCCATTGTTAGACTTGGGGGTCTCTAGTTGGGACAGGTATGCACTTGTGACATATAGGGACCCTCTCCCCTAGACAGGGTAAGGGGGTACACTCCTAAAAAAAAACCTGCTCACCCCCTTGGTTGCTTGGCACAAGCAGACAGGCTTATCTCAGAGGCAGTGTGTAAAGCATTTGTGAACACATACAGTAATCAAGTGACAACACTACAGATGGACACCACACAGGTTTTATTAAAAAAATAAGTATTCTTTATATAGATTTTCCACAAGACCATTAAACGACAAAAACACACAATACTGTTACTTTAGATGGTAGAATTTTGCTTAGTTCTCTTAAGTTCTTAGATGCGACACTATATGTCAATGTACCTTTTAGATGCGACACGCAGGGCAAAGAAAGTGTTGCAACGATGTTGATGCGATGACGTTTTTGGTGCAAAGAAATAAAGACGTGAAGATCTTCCAGATGCGGCACGCTTCTCTGACGTTGCGAGAAGACTCGACTCGATGCTTCAGCTGCGACACACTTTATGCGATGCGACGACGGCCATGGTAGCGACACTCTTCTCCGACATTGCGAGACGCTTCCGCTTGATGCGATGTTGCAGCGGCGACACCCCTTTACGCGATGCGACGATAGCAGCTCCGACGGCGGCACGCTTCTCCGTGGATGCGAGGCGCTTTTCTTGATGCGGTGCAATGCGACAACTACGATGGCGACACGCTTCTTCGGCGTGGCGAGACACTTCCTGGATGATGCGAAACGCTGCCGCTCGATGCGATGCTGCAGCGGCGACACACTTTACGAGATTCGACGACAACAGCTCCGACGGCAGCACGCTTCTCCTTCTTGAGTCGCGCTTCCAGCTCCTTGCGACACGCAGTCCCTCAGAAGGCCCAACAACAGCAGCAGGCACTTCCAAAGAACTCTGGGGAGCTGGGAGGTGAAGTCTGTTGTTCCTGAGACTTCAGCAGGAGGCAAGCTCTTTTCCAAGCCCTTGGAGATCCTTAACAAGTTGATCAAAAGTACACACAAAGTTCCTTTCTCCTCTCTTTGGTAGTAGGTAACCCCTGCAGGCCAATCCCCCAGTTTCAGGGATAGTCTCTCCTCAGTTTCTTCTTGGTTCCTCTCTCAGCAGAGTTTCTTCTTGTTTCCCAAAGTGATCTAATTTCTTGGGATCAGGGTCCCAATATTTATACCCCAAAATCCTTTGTCCTCTGAGGGCAGGGGGGCCTTTGCCCAGTCCAAACCAGTTCTGGAGCACTCTGTTTACATGACTCCTTCTTTCCTTTCACAGTGCAGGACAGAAACATCAGATGCCCCACAGTAGGTGGAGCCAGCATTGTGGAGGGAAAGCACAGCCCTGGAGCACTTTGTTGACATGATTCCTTCTCTCCTTTCACAGTGGAGGGCAGAGGCATCAGACGCACCACAGAGGGTGAAGCCAGCACTGTGGGGGGCAGGCACTGTCCTATTCAGGTCCCAGGTGCAACTCCTCCCTCCCATCTAGATGCAGATCTCTCTATTCACCACTCGGCGGACTCACCCTGTCTCCTGGAATCCCCCATCCCTGTCACTCAAACTCCAGACAAGGAATACACAACCTAGCAGGGGCAGGTTTGAATGGTTAGACAAGAAAATACCTACTTTCTAAAAGTGGTATTTTCAAACACAGAATGTTAAAACCAACTTCACTAAAAGATATATTTTATCATTCTGAGTTCAGGCATACTAAATTCGACTTTCTACCATGTTCCCTGAGTCAGTTAGGATAATAAGATGTAATAATCAAACTGCCCATTCTGGCCTATGGAGAACAGGTAGCCTTGCAATAGTGAAAAACGAAAATGGCTGTAATTCACTATTAGGACATGCCACACACACCAGGGCATGTCCTACCTTATACTTACAATGCACCCTGCCCTTGGACCTACCATAGGGGTGTCTGATATGAAGAAAAGGGAAGGTTTAGGGACTGGCAATTGGATGCACTTGCCCAGTCAGCATGACAGTACCAGACTGCATGCAGGCTCTGCAATGGCAGGCCTTAGACACACTTTTACAGGCTGCTTCTGTGGGTGGCACAACCAGTGCTGCAAGCCACCAGCAGCATTTGGATTTACAAGCCCTGGGCACTCCTGGTGCACTGTACTAGGGTCTGACAGGTAAACCAAACCAACCAATCATGGAATCACTAATTCGTACAATAATTTACAATAGGGAGAGCATATGCACTTTAGCACTGATCAGCAGTGGTAAAGTGCCCAGAGTAATAAAACAGCCAACAACAGGTCAGAAAAAATATAGGAGGGCAAAAAGTTCAGGGATGACCCTGCAAAAAGGGCCAAGCCCAACAGCCATCAACTTTGTAACTGCTGAAAATATGCATGAAAATCATTTTGCTGAAATCCTAGCTCCAGCTTGTTCGGCCATAGAAGAAATTTCTATTCTTGCCCAAAAGATGACTTTCTTAAGTACCTAATCTTTGAGTGATTTCATGCCAGTACCTTCAGAAATCACTGCTCATGACAACAACAGCAACTGAATCTGCTTGAGCAAGCTGCAAATTCTACAGAGATAAGAGAAACCACAGGTAGCCTGTGAACCTTTTTGCTCTAATGTGCATTTGGAAGGACAGTGAAACAGTTTTAGGGCCTTGCTCCAGATTCTGTAATTACTGTACCATCTCAAAGTTCCATTGCGACCTGATGGACTTTTGTTCTGTCTTGGATCACAGACCAGAGCTACTTGCGGGGTAAATACTGACAGGATCCTATGATCCTGCCATCAGGTGGCACTAAATCAGGGCCTTCTACGAGCCTGATGCAAACATGAATGCTAATTTGGAACCTGTGGTGAACTTCAGTATTCAAACCCTTTTGGAAATCAAATGCACTACAGATTTCATTACAGGGCTTACTTATCAACCACAAAAGCATTATGGTACTTGTATGCCTTACCTTACCATGAGAGCTGGAGAGGAGACTTTTGGTGAATCATATTGCACTTGGAAATCTAGCTTACCACTTCCTTGCACAAATGCTAGTCTTATTACGAAACTAGATCCAATACAGTTCCACTCTGGATTTTTGTTCTGCATACTGGTTGCTTCTTAGAACCTCTGTGCACTCCTTCAGGCACCGAGCTGGAGGAAGGGCTTTGACTGCTCTCACCTGCACTGTGTTGCAGCCAGCTCACACATGTTCTGAATTCCAACCACCCTGTGTAGTTAGGAGGAGGGATTTAAGATTGGCTTCAGGATTCAGAACTTATCATGCCTTAACTGTCGTTGCTGGGAGCTCCTGCTTTTTTCTCCAGTTGCTTACACTGCTAAATCCTTGAATCTTTGAGAGGAGTTCCAAAATCGTGCTATTGATTTTTGTAGTGTACTCTTTTTGTCGCTCCGCTGAGCAGCATTGTGCAGATGTGTTTTCCTTGTTTCTCAGTCTCGCCTTCCTGTCTAGCCTGATCTCCTGATTCCTGTGTTTTCCCTGTTGGGCTTCTGACCACGTATTCGATGAATTGGCAGTGGTTCCCTTTATTTCCTATTTTTGAATTTGTGTTCTGTCCTTGTTCTGAAATCCTGTGTTTATCCCATGTACCAGCAGGGCATTACTTGTTCCGGTACATCCTCAAGTTCCATGCTCTGTATCTTAGTTCCAGTTTCCCTGTACCAACGGGGCATTTTTTGTACCAGTGCATGTTGAGTACAGCCTGCCCTTGAGCCCTGTATTCCTGTTCTTGATTTCTGAAGTCCAGTTCATAATTCCTACCCTTGTTTTTCTCCTTGCTAAGTGTAAATTTTCTTGTTTTTCTCCTTGCTAAGAATCACTCGACCCTGCCTTTGCTCCCTGCTGTAAAGCACCATTTGAGAACCTATGTTATGGAGACTGGATTTTGGGTGTAGGGGAACTGGAATAGCTCAAAGGTACCTATGCATGTTTGTATATATTAGCTGGTGTTCATATATACTTAAAATATAGTAAACGAGAGAAGCACACCAAAATTACTTTTGAAATCAACTATCTGTTTTCCACTTGCAACAGTGGTGTGTGTGCTGTCTGGACACGCCCTGCTACTAGACCACCATATTTCAGGTCTATGAGACCTGATGACTGTGCACTGTAGCTCAATACAACTGCACAGTAATTTTCAACACAACGTATCAAAAACGAATGATCACTTTTTCAAACTTTTTCAAAAGAATTATATGATAATATATGCACACTATTTATCAAACATATATACAACATGGTACACTCCTTCATGTTTGGTTAATTCCTATACATTTATTTTAGAAAATCACATGACAATACATATATCCAAGGTTTTTTCATATTTCGTTCTTGCCCAATGCATTTCGGGCCTGTGGCCCTTCTTCCGGGGCTAAAAATCTAAAGGAATGCAAAAACAACTATCTTAACTCAAAAACACACTCATTATGCAGGGAATCCAATATTATAAACATCACAGTCTTTAGATTTGTACAACGATAGTATTATATGCATTTATACTTTCCCGCAGGGGGAGACGAGCCTCTACATTTACTGGATTTAGTGCCAAGAGGGAAAATACCAAGAAGACAAATAAACAGAAAGAGACTGAAGAAAAATAAAACCAGAAGAAAAACGAAAACATAGCTCTAAATTGTCCTTATAGTTTAAGAGTGTATCAACACCAATGACGTGACCAGCTATCCACTGCCCGGTAAATGTCTCATACTCACTGATGAAAACTCGTAGACAGCACTCTGTAAAAAAAGAGCACAACCTGAATGAACGTTAAGTTGTTTAAAGTTAACCTCTCCTCCCCGATTCAACAATGCTCGCGACTTCAACACACCTGAAGCTACCTCGGAATCCTCTTGTGCTGGTTCCTAGATGGTTGCGCTGTGTGACCCAACAATTCTCTAATCCTGAGAAAACTACAAAAAGTTTGCATCAGCCATTTATGCAAGCTGGGTATGAAACCCCATACCTCCTACGCGAGTGTCCCCTCCTCACTTCTTGGTGTGCAAAAGTAGACTCGGTAACAAACGGCTCACATCTACAACTCCGAGTCGTGTAACCGATGGCCGTACTCGACTCCGTATATGATCGCAAAATTCTGCCGGACGTGGAACATCCCCGGCATCCTACAAGATGGAAAACGGACTGATCTTGTTCTTAGGCGGTAGTCGCCATAATAGAAATGAGACTACACCATAAACGCCATTTTAGAACGGAGCAACAATGAACATATCGGCTCTACGAATGCCTCCTGATAGCAGAGAAACTCCCTCAATCATCTGAACTGAACGACCAGGTAACCTTAAAATAAGGAATTCAAGTAAAATCCCAAAAAATAAAAAATAGAAATAAGTAAAGGCAGAATAGGGAGAGGTGTGTGAAATGGTACTCTTACTCAGCATGAATCCAAATTCATGTCATAAATACATTACAAATCAGACTCCACATGAATGTATAATGTCAAAGGTAACAACTATAGTCAATTTTCTCATTCAGACCCCTAGGGTCTTGTGTATCAAGTCTCCTTATCCAGTAAATCTCTCTCTGGAGCAAGGATCTCGTTAGATCTTTCTCTGGGAATTGTGCTACTTTCTCTATCACTTGGAACTTAAATTGTGCTATGGTATGATGGGCCTCTGCCCAATGTATTGCCAGGCTACTTGTTGTGCTCTGTGTTCTAATCGTGCTTTTGTGGTCTGACATACGTGTTTTAACTTTTCTTTCCGTTTTTCCAACGTAGAGCAGTCCGCACGAACATTTAATACAATAAATGATGTTCTGTGAATTACAATCTGAGTTGTGGTACAAATGTATCTGTTCTCCTGTACGTGGGTGTTGTAATTTATTCCCTACAATCACATTATTGCAATGCACACAATTTGAACATTGGTGTCTTTAAACTCCTCAGTGGTGATTCTTGGTGTAACCGTTACTATTTCCTTTAGGTTCCTCGATCGAGTGTAGGCATACAGAGGTTTGAGTGTAAATAAATTGTTGAAATCTGCCTCATTCTGTAAGAGTTCCCAATGGTTATTAATTATACTCTTAATCTTTTTTGAACTTGTAGAAAATTTTGAGACAAACATTTGTCTTTCACTGGGTTGTTTGGGTCCTGTCTGCAAAAGTTCTCTGTGTTCCTTTCCCTTCAGTCATTCAATGGTGTTGTCCAGGATTTCCTTCGGATATCCTCTGGCTTTATATTTCTGATGTTGGATTTGTAAATTTTTCTCCAATGCATATGTACTTGAACAGATCAGTTTAATACGTAAACATTGCAAACACGGTAAGTTGTAGATCAAATTCTGGGAATGAAAGCTATCAAACAGTAATGCGGTCCATTCAGAATAACCCTGACATTCACATACAGAAAGCTGACAAAGATGGAGCCATAGTTGTCATGGACAAGTCATTTTATATAAATCAAGTCAATGAACATGTTGATAAACTCTTGCACTATAAGGACAACTTAGAGTTGCGTTTTATTTTTTCTTCTGGTTTTATTTTTCTTCAGTCTCTTTCTGTTTATTTTTCCTCTTGGTATTTTCCCACTTGGCACTAAATCCAGTAAATGTAGAGGCTTGTCTCCCCCTGCGGGAAAGTATAAATTCATATAATACTGTTGTTGTACAAATCTAAAGACTGTGATGTTTATAATATTGAATTCACTGCACAGTGAGTGTGTTTTTGAGTTAAGATAGTTGTTTTTGCATTCCTTTAGATTTTGAGCCCCAGAAGAAGGGCGGTAGGCCCGAAATGCATTGGGCAAGAACGAAATATGAAAAAACCTTGGATATATGTATTGTCATGTGATTTTCTAAAATAAATGTATAGGAATTAACCAAACACAAAGGATTGTGCCGTGCTTTATATATGTTCGATAAATAGTATGTATATATTATCATATAATTCTTTTGAAAAAGTTGGAAAAAAATGATAATTCGTTTTGATACTTTAAGGGCCTCATGTAGGTAGCCCAATACAGGTCGGTAACGGCCGATTTTCGGTAATTATACCGTTACCGACCGGTATTTAGGCTTTTGCAATGTAGGGGGCACATTACAGGATTCGGTAATTTACCGAATCGGTAAAATTACCGAATCGGTAATTTTACCGATTCGGTAAATACCGAATCCTGTAATGATATGTAGGGGGAGTGTGTGGGTGTCGTGTGGAGTCGGTATTTACCACCAACTAATAGTTGGTGGTAAATCAAGAATGGCTCTGTAAAAGCATTTTCAAGCGCTTAGAAGTGTGCAATGTGGCAGACATACATGCCCTTAGGGCATGTATGTGTGCCACATGTGCACACATGCAGGAATCAGGGGTGCAACAGGGTGTCAATGTGACACCCTGCCACCCTTGATTGTGATCCCCCCATTACCGAATCGGTATTTACCGATTCGGTAATGAGGCATACCTTCCCATTGATTCAATCAATGGGAAGGTATGCCTCATTACCGAATCGGTAAATACAGATTCGGTAATTACCGAATTTCTACGATTCGGTAATTTTTACCGAATGAATACCTACATAGCATTTACCACTTCATAAATACCGAATCGGTATGATTCGGTATTTATGAAGTGGTAAATGCCAGGCCACCTACATAAGGCCCTTTGTGTTTAAAATTCCAGTGCAGTTGCATTGAGCTACAGTGCATAGTGGTCGGGTTACATAGACCTAAAATATGGTGGTCTGGTGTTCATATATAACATATCCTGGTTTGAGAGCAATGGAGAGTTTTAACTCAAAAGGTATTAGGGACACCATGTACATCAAGTGCAGATAAAATGGGTGTAAATGAGTCTCTTCTGTGTAGGCTCAGATGACCGCTAGAAGATACGAGGGCCCTTGTTGAAGATGGAGGAGACATTACATGAAGAAATGTTTCCTCAGCTTTTGTTATTTTCTAAAAAATGTTTTACTTTTCAGACTATTAATATTATAGCCCCTTATATTGTGTTGGCCTAATGAGAGGCTCAGATTTGCCACCAGCCATAGTGCGGCAGCGACAGATTTGAGTGTGAGACAACAGGTCTTGATGATGGTGCCAAATGTAGGTCCATCATGGTCAGAGACATATGATCTTATTTCTTTATTTCCTTGAAGAGATCTCAGATTCATAGGAGTGATAATTGGCTCTAAGCCATTTGTGTCTCAATGCCAAAACGTGTGTTGAAAGAAATGTTGGTGATTAATCCAAATGTCTTTGTTGTAAGTTGTGTTATAAATCTGCCCATTTTAAAGTTGGAGAGCCTTTCCAGGATTTCAGTTGGTCTTGTGCTGTTGATGGTTAGGGTGAACACTGTATTGAGCCGATTGAGCTTCTGTCAGGGGACTGAAATCCATGATTGGATAATGGAGAGAAAGCCAATTTCCTTTATGTGAAGAGTTTTAGGTAAAGTTGCATAATGAATTTTGATGCAGTGGTTGTCAAGAAAGAGTGTGAGCTGTTACACATGTAGGTTAAGAGAATGTATCATTGTGGGAAACTGGAGATAGTTGGATCTAAAGGCATCCATGTGGGTTTTCTAAAAATTGATGATAGGCAGTGGTGCAACGAAACTTGAGAAGACCCCCTTCAAAGTAAATCGAGAGGACTCTCCACGCTCCTGGACCAGTTAGGAACACTCATGGCAGGGGCCCCCGGCCCATACATAGCGCCGGAGTCCACCTGGAGCTCAGGGGTCCCTGCCCCGCAGGGGCTGCGGGGGTATTGTTAAGCCACTAATGACATGTACTATGAGAAACAGCAATATGCGGTGGTAGTGAATCCCATGCATGTTAAGAGGATTATGCAGAAATGTTCCATTGGATGAAGAGAAAGAAACCACCCTTATAAGCAATGAGGGGGGCATTTCCTGTGACTTTAATCTAATCTGTCTCCATGCGCAGTAGTCTATGGCCAGATTGATAATTGTGTAAAAGGTGTTTCATGTTGATCTACTTTTGTAATCATGTTGAGGCCACTATACTTAATAAGCACGCTAGGTTAATTAAACTCAGGGTTGGCTACCCAAACCCAAAAACATAGAGGTAGTGCCTGCTATTGTCAAAATTTACAGACAACAATGCATTCCAACCGTTACGTATGGCGCAGAGGTATGGGGGAACACTGCCAGCTCACCTATCCAACGAGAAGAGAACAGGTTTTGTCGCAAAATATTGGGTGCCCCATTTTCCTCATCTACATATGCTTGCCACGGCGAGCTTCATTTATCCTATATAGAGGATTTTATTAAGGCACGCCCGACATTATTCTGGCTTAGGATTTGGAAAAACCCGGCTGCACAACTGACTAGGAAAATTATCCTGGATTGTTTAAAATGTGACAGAGGGCTGGTCATATCATGGTTGGCCGGAGTCCACAAAAGCTTAATTAGCCTGAATTTGGAACACCTTTTTATAAACCCTTTAGCCCACAACCCTCCAAGCATTAAAACTGTGGAAAAACTACTCTATGCATCGTATAAAGAAACTAGGCTAGCAGCTGAACGCAATAAAACCTCTGTTGCTAGATATATGCGAATAGAGCATGTATCCACAGTAATGCCTACATATCTCTTAAAACCTGTTGGCTGTTGGGAACGGGGTCTATTCTTCAGGCTAAGGACCGACACCATGAAATACTTACTGTCTTTTCCAACTGGCTATTCTCTGAACCTTGATCACACCCCCTGTCCATGTACCCACAATCTGAAACAATCAATGTTACATTTCTCATTCTTTTGTTCCTTTTATTTACCGCTCACGAAAAAATTTCTGATTCCGTATTTTAAATCCCGATGCGTAACTGATTATAAAATAGCCTATGAGTTGATGCTTGCAATTGATAATGATGAGTTATGTTTCCGAGTTGGATCCTTTTTAAAAATGGCTGTACGTTTTCGTAATTCTATGATTTCGGACTAATTTCTTCTATGTCCAATTGTAAATAATGTTTTTTAACTGCACTTTTATGGATATGTTGTTTTTATCCGAATAAAGTTCATATTAATTGATTGATTAATTAAACTCAGGGTTGGATTTAAGGAAGATATTTTGTATGAGTGAGGTGCTTGTTGCATTGAGAGGTGGCGTGGCTGCTTCTCCAGTGAAGGGTTTCTGATTGGCAAGGGGAAATATTTGTCTATGTAGATTGATTCCTAGAGAGCTGTCCGAATGCTTATAAGATCTGTTTTTTAAAAGCTCCTTAAGGGAGGACCATCTGGATATGATGTGTGGTGTATGGTGGTTTTCTTAGTTTGTCCAAACCTGTTGATCTGTGTTAAAAAGAACTGTTTGATGTCATTGGAATTTCCTGTTAAATGAATTTCAAGACGCTGGATCATTAGGGTATTTGATGCATATTAAAGACCTTTGTAATGTTAGATGTGTAGTACTTGGTTATGGGTGCAATGATGAGGCTTCTGCTTGTGAAGCACAGCACTTTTAGTGCCTTGTAGTTGTCCTGTGGTTTTGTTTTGCATCATTTCTTTTCTTGTGTTTACTTAGAGGGTTTGCTATTGATGAGTTTTGGGGTTCACCTTCAAATGAGGTGTTTCAGGTTTGCAGTTTGTGGTTTGACTGGGGCATGCGTATTGATGTCAATTCTCAAGGTACTCTTTAGAGACTCCAAACGTGTGTTGACATTGACTTTATGTGACATGATGGTTTATATGGTGAGTAATTCAGGTTTGAGTGTGTTAAAAGTATAGTCTTTGAAGTTTTAAGTATCGTTATTTTTTTTTGCTGATTATGTCTGGCATTGATGGGTAATCAGTTTGTAGAATGTGGGGATGAGTATGGTGAAGTGATGCGTTCAAGCCAGTTGTGTTGGGACATGGCAATCTTGGTGTGGATGTTTTGACTAGGATGTGTGCAGCTCAGGATGTATATTGACAAGTAGGAATGTTGCATGATGTTGATAGGGTAATATTAGTACTGTTGTACGTGATGCAGCGCAGAGGGACACGATTTGCATATTCCCCAGATTCTTATTCACAACAGCTCATTCATACACTCATTCATTGGTGGGGCCCATAACACCAACATACTCGTCATTCTATCAAACTCACTCGAATCTGTACGCAGGAGAATAAGGCGCTGGACACGTGGGTACCTTATTACCTATCAGGATTAAATTATATTTACAATATATACACCTCCTATATACATCTTCAGAATCCTGACCTTAACATCAAGGCACTCTACCACTTGGTTGATGGACCGATTAGTTGGACTGGTTGATGATGAATTAGAACCTGCTAAATCACAATTAAAGCCTAGGAAACA
Source organism: Triturus cristatus (assembly GCF_964204655.1). NCBI lineage: Eukaryota > Metazoa > Chordata > Amphibia > Caudata > Salamandridae > Triturus > Triturus cristatus. The sequence continues at coordinate 153,188,772 of NC_140580.1, forward strand.
TTTGGTATTTTCTGTAATTAATAAAAGAACCACAGACTCATTTCTTATTATTTCAATCGTTATTTACCTAATTAATAAAACTTCTTATGTTTGCATTATTAACTACAGCTCATAATATCAGTTTTAGTTTTATTAGAGAGAAATCAACATTTAGAAAATAAACATTAATTAGGGAAATATAAATAATCAGTTACCAAATAGAAGCGATGATGGTCTCAGATCAAATAGAGAGTTCCCCGCATTCTCAGGAAAACTTCCCGGACAGGCTGTCTGACCCACAGCGAAGGATCAAACTGTCAGCCAGAAATATAGGATGCACAGCAAACTCTTCTCTCAAACGCCAAATAAACCCAAGGCAAACCAATGGATCAATATCAGCTCAATGCAACCCAACGCCACGAATGATCAACCCAATAGACCACTCCCAATGGTGAATTGATGGCTTCTTATACTCTTTTCCCCGCCTACTTCATTCTAATTCGGCAACATTTAGGGGCAGAGAAAATGTTCTGATTGGACAGTTCGGGGTTATCTGTAGGTTATTGAAAGATACTTAACGCAAAACCGGTTCTTCATGATGACTTGTCAGGGGAAAGCATAAATGGTTAAGTTTTATTCTAGCTCCCAGGGAGAGCCATGAATGTAGCACTTCAAGGAAAAGAAGTCATCGTTTCACAGTTTCTGTATTGTCCTTTCCGCTGTTCCCACTGTGTCATGTATTTCGCTGGCAGTCAATTCCGATTACTCTCCTTGGTAGGGAAAGCAGTGTCAGAAGTTCAAGTTACTTGGTGATCTCCAGAGCCATCCGGGCAGGCGCAGAAATAATCGCGCTCACATGGTGGCATCTGCTCCTGAGAATGCCATCTTGGGTACTGCAACCTAGTAGGCCCGAATGCCAACTTAAGCAAAAATAGACATAACAGTAATTAGAATATAGAAATGAAGATGCTAATGTTTAAACCCACACTAATACCATTATACATTAGTATTTCCCTAGGTGTGGCAATATTTAAAGCAATAATACTTACCATTTAATGTATTTAAAGCAATGACAATCACAAAGCAGCATAAATCATGCAATTCTACTATTTCACCACAATCTAAGATTAGTTTGCGTACCATAGTCAATTAATTAATTATTCTGCCATGCAATTAGCAATTTAGTCCCACATGTATCTCGTGTTTATCAAGGTGCAAAAGTTGATTAATAAATTTCACTGCAAACATGTTAATTAAATTAATTTTAGAATGATTACGTAATTAATTACATGCAAATTAGAGGAGGTATACAACATTTTGCTTTACCTGCTTCATCAATCCCCCCTTTGGTGATTTTAAACATCACCACTTATTCACTAATTCCACTAAATGTATCTACGGAAATGGTTTTATTCAATTCCTCTTGCATTTGTTAGTTTAAATCATAGTGTTTTCCATACCGTTTTCTTTTGTTTTCTTGTACACATTATCTTGTAACTCTTCTAATTCTATTTCTTCTATCTCTCTTTCTCTTATTTCTTTCTCTTTCTTTTTTTATCTTTTTATCTTCTTTCGTAATTTTCTTCTTTTTATGCACACACATCCTAACCTTAATATTAACACTAAAATAATCACAAAGGTTACAGGTATCAGTATTTTCCCCACAAAGGAGCTACCTAGTTTTGTTTATAGATTTTTAATAGTGGAAGAACCCTTACCAAGTTTCTCCCATACACCTTCAACCTCCATTGGAACGATTTCTTAATGCAAATCAGTTATATTTTTAATCTATTTCTTTAGGTTCTGACTTTCGTCAGGAATATAAGTACAGCAATGTTGTACTTTCAGCATTCCACAGACTCCTCCCTCTTTTGCCAATAAAATGTCAAGAGCAAGTCGATTTTGCATCACCATAGCTCTCATGGCAACCATTTCGGTATTTATCATTAAAAACCCTCCAGCTGTGCTTGTTGATAAACAATCCACAACTGTAGACAATTTTCTAATTTTATGTGCATTCAGAGATGTTCCAACCGCTGGTATCAGTGCTCCAAAGATATCTCTAATAATATCTGACCAACTCTCCCTCCTTCTACTTGTTAGTTGTCTACCTATATCATGCAATCCGTCATTTCCCCTTCCCAGATGAAATATTTTTGGAAAGACCAGCCCTACATAACATGTCCCATACCAATGGTCCTGCAACCTATAATAAGCTCTGTTCTCACAAATATAATATATTCCAGGGAACACTGGATCTTTTCCTACTTTAAATCACCATCCTCCTATGATCCTGTATAAATCATGGCATTCACTTGCTCCTACAAAATATTTATCATAAACCGTATTATCTCTACTTATGCATAACTTCCCTTTCTGGGGCAAATCTAAAGCCATTGCTGGGTTTGTTTCTCCCTTTAAATGATTTTCCTTTCCAACATCCCAAAATGTTGTTTTCATCTTTTCCCCAGTCACCTTCTTTTGCATTTTAATTCTCCTTTACTTTACCATATTTAGGAAATGTTCTCTTCTTTTCTTAAACTACAAGTAAGGTTATTCTTAAACACTTCTTCTAAAGTTAATTCTCTTTTCTCTAGGAAAAATTCACCAAGAGTTTTACCAGGCTTCAGCCTATTTAATTCAGGAACTACAGGAATTTGTGAATAAATATTATCTATATCAGTGTAATAGTATTCTAATGTTCCTGTTTTATAAAATAAACTGGCTAAAACACTACACGTTATCCCATATGTCAAAGGAAGGTGATGATAAGTGACACCTTCTGATACAGATGCAGGTAACTGCATACATACGTAGCAGTCTCTAACATGCATTGTTTTGACATATTTGTACAATAATTTTGAAAAAACATTGTTAGAGAAAATATTTATAGACTTATCTTTGTGAAATGCTGTTCTATCAACCAATTTTGTGATATGACTGTCATCTGTCCTTGCATCATTAGTTCCATTTACTGTATGTCCACCTATCTCTTCAAATGTTACTCAAAATTAAATTGTTTTTGCCAATATAATCCACACAAGCATTAATAATCCTGTACAACAAAAACACATTTTACACCATCTTCCGAGAAATCCACATGTTGTATTTCTATTCTCATTGTTTGCCATTTTGGTAATGATCAGTGTCTTTTGACTTAGCCTCTTTCTTCAACGATTTACCTTTGTCTAAACCTAAGGCTTTAGTTGCCTACTGGGTTCTTATCTGGTCATGTGTCTTGTCCGGGTTTTAATTCCTTTTGATTTCTTTTTGTTACTCAATCCATGTGTGAATCGTCCTTATCTTTAGGTTCACAGTCCTTGTTCAGAATTTCCTGATCATCCGTTTCTTCTCTAGTGTCAGACAAGATAACTCTCAGGATTTCCGAATCTTCTTCTTCTTTGTCCACCTCTTGCACAGTCACTCTTAGACTTTCTTGGCTATCAGCTTCCTCTTGTATATCAGGAAGTGCCACATATGTCCATTCTGGTGACTCGTACTTTAGGTTTGGTTTCTTTATCCTCTTGGTGCTTTGCAAGTGCTTCTGATCTGTGTCCTTTTGTTTCTCTTGACTAGATTCTTCATTCACTTGTTCAGCATTATCTGGCTTTATTCTGGTCAGTCGGTATCTCAATCTCTTGATTTTGTTGGGCCAAATATCTTCTTTCAAAGGCCTTTTCAATTTCGTTCCTTTCTTTTCTCGCTCTGTTTTCCAAGCTCTTTTCCTCAAAATTCTTCCACCTTTACTCTCTGTTTCACTTTCTTCTGATTCTGTCTCTGTCTGGATTTCACCTTCTTTGGATTTTATCCTCAATATTTCAGGTTCACTGTCTGTATCTATTCCTCCTCGTGTTTCTTCCACGCAATCTTCCTGCTGACTATCTGTTCCTTTTTCTACCTGTGTGTGTTGTGTCCCTACACCTTCCGCAATTACTTGACCCTCACTCTTTGTGTCTAATTCCTTACCTTCCATCTCCACGATTTCGGGGGGAATTTCTCTTGTACTCTGGATTTCTTTTCTAAAGATTACTTGTTCAGTTCTTCCAGTATCTTGATTTGTTCTTTCTTGTATTCCCACTGGTTCTGTCTCAGATTCAAGGCTTGTATCCGAAATTTCAAGTCGTCTTTTCAGTGGTATATTTTCTTGTCCAACAATTTGACTTGAACCCTCTTCCCCTGTTTCTGGGTTTCGTCTTGTTCTCGTTTTTTCAGATTCTGATTCAGAACTAGTATCTGATACTTCTCGTTGTTCCTCTTCAGATTGATCTTCTGGATTTGGGACTCGAAGAGTGTGACTGGCATGGATCCAATTCTTCACCCCTGCACACTTCACAGCCGTTGTTGTCGGCAGAATAACTTGTCGTGGTCTTCCCCAGCATGGAACCAGACAATTTCTTCTTCGGTGTACCTTTGTGCGGACCCAATCGCCAGGACTCAAGTCATGAGCTGGCTTCTTTTCAAGAGTGGTCGCATCTGGTCCAACCTGATGAAACACAGAATGTAGCATATCAGCCAATCCTTTGCAATAATCCAAGACGAAGTCATCAGATATAGGCAGCAGTTTGTTGACAGGAATGAAAACATGTCTCCCTTGCCCTACCCATGATAATTTCATGGGGGCTCAGACCCGTTTTCAGGATTTGATCTAAGGCTCATTAGAACCAGAGGCAAGACATCTGGCCTTTTTAGACCTGTGGCCAAACACATTTTTCCCAATCGGTTCTTTATGGTGCCATTCACCTGTTCTACCACCCCAGAAGCCTCTGGTTGGTAGGCACAATGCAGTTTGTGTTGTACATTTAATGCTTCACAAATCAATTGTATAATTTCATTCTGAAAATTTGTCCCTCTATATGTTTCAATCGTTACTGGAAAACCAAATCTAGGAATGAACTCTCTCAGTAAGAGTTTCGCTACAGTAACTCCATCATTCCTTCTGGTCGGGTAAGCCTCAACCCAACGAGAAAACAGACAGACAATCACCAGTACATATCTTAGCCTGTTGCATGAAGGCATTTCAATGAAATCAAGCTACATACGAGTGAAAGGACCTCCCTCCTGTCCTATGGTTCCCAAGCTCACTACAGTTTTCCTTCCTGGCTTGAATTGCTGACATCTTTTACAAAGGCTCTCAGCTATAAGCCGAAACTTTTCATTATACTAAGTCTGCTTAAAAAGTCTAATCATGGCATCCTTGCCTATGTGAGCTTGCCCATGGTACATCCGTGCCATGGCAGAGATCATGCTATCAGGCATTACTGGTCTTCCATCTCTGTAAACCCTAACTTTTTCTGCTTCTCTTTGTGTACATCCTGATTTTATCCGCTGTTTCTTCTCCTCTTCCCCTGCCTCTTCCTGCAACTGTCTAACTTCATCCCATGTACTTACGGTGTTAGTAAAAAGCAAGGGACATAAATCTCCCTGTTACGATTTAAGGAAGTTTGATTTTGCGCATAATTTTGCGCTAGATCATTGGCAAATTCATTGCCTGCTGGCACATAATCAGTTCCTTTTCTATGTGCGCTACATTTTATAACAGCGATCTGTTTAGGCAGCTGTATCGCCTCAAGTAATTTTCCAACTATTTCTGCATTTCTAATTGGAGTTCCACTCGACGTCAAGAAACCTCTCTGGGACCAAATTTGCCCAAAATCATGCACCACTCCAAACCCATACTGGCCATCAGTAACCACAGTGACTCGTAAATTCTTCCCCAACTTGCATGCTCTAATCAATGCAAACAACTCAGCAACTTGAGCAGATCATGCTCCTTTCAAACAGGATGCATCCGAAACAGTCGCTACGGTGCACACAGCATATGCAGCACTCAAAATCCCTTCTTCAGTTCTTAGGCACGACCTATCCACAAACATCACATAGTCACTCTCTTTCAGAGGCACGTCTTTTATATCCAGATGCGGTTTGGTGCAAAAATCAAGCACTTCAAAACAATCATGATCAACTTCATCTTTCACCTCTGCATTCACAGCATCAGGCAGCAACATTGATGGGTTCACATTAGTGCATCTTACAAGACTCACATTTGTAGCACCCAGAATCACCTTTTCATATTTAGTTAGACGACTATGCGTCATGAGCTGGGTTTTACTTCTTGTCAAAAGGATCGCCACATAATGGGGAACAAACACTCTCACAAGGTATCCCATTACAATTCCTTCACTTTGTTCCACGGCTTTCAAACATCCGGGCAATGCTACAGCTACTGGATCTAGTGCAGCTGAAAAATAAGCAATTGGTTGTCTCAATCGTCCATGTCTCTGCACTAATACAGAAAGAGCACTTCCATCTCTCTCACTGCAATAAAGTTCTAATTCTTTTTCATAATCAGGCATTCCAAGAACCGGTGCTTCACACAAGATGTCCCTCAATTGTTGAAAATATTTCATCTCTTCTTTATTCAGCTCAAGGGGATCTTTAACATCACTCTTTGTCAAGCGTACTAATGGGTTTGCGATCAGCAGGAAGATGCTGATCCACTGTTGACAATATCCCACCATTCCAAGAAACATTCTGACTTCTCTCTGAGTCATTGGGGCTCTCATTCCTTTAATTATTTTAATTCTGTCCATTGTTACTTTTCTCTGGCCTTTTTCAATCTTATTTTAAAGAAACATTGGTCCTTAGAACAGTAAGGGTAATGGAAGGATAAATATAGTCCGGAATCGATACTATATTGGGGGGGATGTCCAGCCGGACAAACCCTTTTTAATTCTTCAATGCAATATTCACAGTTGTAAAATACTAGGATCATCATCCTGATGATGATCCTAGTATTTTACAACAGGATCGAAACGTCGTCGACCTAAGCAAACACCGTGCACATTATTCCATTGTGTTAAAAAAGTGCATCTGTTGTTGTACAAAAGCTTCTAACATTGGATAATGTACATAAGCTCTGCCCTTCTTGCCTGAAATGCCTTTTTGTTTACTTGTATGTAATTGATTTGTATGTGTTGTCAGTTCTCCTTGGTGGATACAGGACTGTGTCCCACAAAAAGTATGTTCTTGTATCTGTGAATATTGCATTGAAGAATTAAAAAGGGTTTGTCCGGCTGGACATCCCCCCCAATATAGTATCGATTCCGGACTATATTTATCCTTCCATTACCCTTACTGTTCTGAGGACCAATGTTTCTTTAAAATACTATTACCCAAGGTCCTTGATTACCTCTTTTGGGTTCCCTTGTTTTTTCAAATACTTTTTCAATCTTATGACCTAAGTATTGTACCTCTTTCTGACAAAACTGCAATTTTGATGGGGATACTTTAAGTCCTCCATCTGCCAAATGATTTAACAGGGCGACTGTGTCAACCACACATGCTTCTCGCGTCTTCAATGCCACTAATAGCTCATCGATATACTGAACAAGCACTGAACTTTCTGGCATTTTTAAATCTTCCAGTGACTTCTTTAGAATCTGATTATATATTGAAGGACTCTCTGTATACCCTTGAGGGATACGGCATCATGCCAAAATACGCTCACCGAACCGGAACGCAAACATTTGTTGGCCATCAGGGTGCAACGGAATAGAAAAGAAAGCATGACACAAGTCAATGACTGTGTACCATTCTGCATCATGAGGAATCTGATATAGAATTACTGAGGGGTTTGGCACAATGGGACAGCAAGGAACAACAATTTTATTTAACTTTCTCAAATCCTGTACTATTCTAAAAGTCCCATTTGGCTTTTTCAAACCCATGATCGGAGAGTTACATAGACTGCTCATTATTTCTCTCAGAATTCCTTGTTCAATCATTCTGTCTATTACAGGTGTTACTCCGGCAATTATTTCTGGTGTTAGCTTATACTGAGGAATATTCGGGTAATTTACTCCTTCTTTTACAGTTTTCTTCACAGGATCTACTATTTTCATTAATCCAACATCTTCTCCTGTGAAATCCCACACTTCTGTTTTCACTGTCTTTTTTAACTCTTGAGGTAATCCTTCTGGATCAAATACAACAAATGCTTCGTTAATTTCAGGTTCTAACTTTGCCATTGTCATTCTATACAGTACATCTACATCTGGGGTTTCAAAGGCTATACCATCAGGTGTGCAAAAGATGGTGCAATTCATCTTGCACAGTAAATCCCTTCCCAACAGATTTACAGGACTAGTGCCGCAGACTACAAAACGATGCATGTCAGTGAATTTCCCTATTCTATCCTTTACAGGATCAGTAAGAGAAGATTTTTCTGTTTGTTTGAAACTCCAACTACCTGGATTGTTTCACCCGAGAGAGGAAGATTTTTCACTTCAGCTGATCTAACAGTTGAACGAGTAGCACCAGTATCCACTAGGAAAGTAATGTTTACTTCATTCACCTTTCCATCCACAAAGGGTCCTGTCTGGTCTACTTCTAGAGTTGCGCCAAGTACGCACTCCTCTTCCTGTCCTAGGCACCGTAAATAACTCTCTTCTGACTCACTCTCATCGCGTTGCAGCCAATACTGCGAAATGGCACCAGCGCGCAGCAGCTTTGTAACCTGTTCTTCGTTGTAGAATCCTGTCTCATTACTGTATCTTTGAGGATTTACGTTATGTGGAAAAGGTGGCTTTGGCACCTGACACTGTTGGGAAACAACCTGCTGCTGATGCGGCGGTTGGAAACTTACCTCATTCTGCACCTGTGGATTTCATGATTAATTATCACCATTAGCTTTCGGTGGCAATTTGCACTTGGATTTCCAATGCCCTAATTTTCCTCAATTATGACATGGCCATTTCTTTTTAGCTTCATCTATGCTGATCTGTCCTTTTCCTTTCCCAATATTAGGTTTTGGTCTTGCTTACCCTATTCCATTGGCTTGTTCAATTAACTGGGCTTCTTGTCATTCCACTACTTTAACCTGTGCCCACATTGCCTTTTCTTTCAACTTACGATGTTTGGCTTCAATTTCATCACTAACATATTTAGCATGTCGCAATACCTCGTCTATCTTTTTGCTTTGCCAATCTACTGTATGCTGTTTAATCATTTCACTCACTTCAGGTCTTGAACCATAAAAAAACCTGTACATAAAATGACTCAAATCCTTTTCACTTAATTTCTCGTCTTCACTATATTATTTAAAAGCCAACAGTAACCTTTTGTAATATGCATGCACTGATTCTTCAGCCTCTTTGTGAGTTCTGTCGATTTTTACCCAATCAGTTTCTTTCAGAGGTACTTTATTTTTCAGAAAAGTAATAACCTGATCATATTTTTTCATTACTTCTGGATCTGGGGCTCATGTCTTAGGATCCCTAGGATACTCTTCTGTTGGCCAATCTATTGTAGTCTTATATTCTGCCCATAAATCTGCAGGCACAATTATATCAAAAAGACCATTCAAATCTATCTACAACACTTTTGAAAGCTTGACAAATCTAGCTACCTGTCTGTACCATTCAACTGGTTTTTCTCTCAACCTTGGGAAATCGTTTGTAAATGACAAAATATCCTGTCTAGTCCACGGAACATGTACATATCCTCCTCCAGGAATTTCTCTCATGGGGCATTCTTTTACTACTGGCTCTTTTTCTCTCATTGGGAAAGCTAGAGAGGCCTTATCTGTAGTTTCCTTTCTCCTCCTAAACCATCTAATTTTCCATCGATCCACATCACCCCATTTTCTCAGTAACGCAATTAATTCTTTAATTTGGGTCAATCTTCCTGCAGTATTCAAATTTTCAATATCTTTTTCAGAAAAATCTACCCTATATGGCTTCTGTAGTGACCTGATTTTTTCAAAATCTATTCCCATTTCACTCGCTGTCTCTTCTAGCTTTTCATGTAAAGTCCTTGCTCTCCAAGTGATGCTTTTACATAAAAACATTAGTTCCTCATCTTGATAGGCTTTTAATTTTTCGGTTGGAATTGTTCCTACAATTAATTCTTCTAAAGCTACCTTTAATGTTGCCACATCTAAAGGTTGTGGTTCTGTATCCTTTTTCTGTAAACTCTTTAGCCAATCACTTAATTCTTCAGATGTTGGTCCTACAGGGGTTGTCGCTATTCTCATTTTATCTGACATTCCCTCTGGGGTTTCAGTTGCTGATTCTGTTGCCATAGGTGTTTTACTTGCTGGACTTTGATTTACGGTTACATTTTTAGGAGTGCTTAATTATGATATTCCTGCAGTAACCTTCCACTCATTTTCTCCTGAACTACTCCTTTCTTTCTCCTTTTGCATATTGCCATTATATGGAACTGTTAAACAATCATCCTCATACTCAGGAGGACTTACCTAATTGCACCACCAACCGGATTACCACACTCATTACCTTATCCAACCAAGGAGTGCGTCACCCTGTTCATTTAATATACTGTTAAACAATGCTCACTATCCTTTTGTTTATCAAAAACAGGTATCACTGGTCCTATAGTTACAGGCACGGTCACTGCTTCCATGTTCTTTTTTAACTCTCTAATCGTTTCAGTTAATTCCAGTGTGGTTCTAGCAGTTCTTATTGTCTGTGACATTTCCTCATCTTCAAATGGATTATTTTTCCCAAAATTATTCGGCATTTGTTTGAAATTTTTATTTGTTACAGTCTCCTGTGGTGGTGCACTTGGTGTCGCAGAATCCTGTTGATATGGAGGTTTTTTTTGATAGAACATGTCCTCCAGCACTGCATCCTCTGATTCACTCACTCCATATTTATAGCGTTCTGACCCTGTGTTATTTCTCTTTTCTGTGCTTTTTCTGCTACTCATATCTCCAGCATTTCTCAAAGGAAACATGCCATCCGTCATGCTTGCATTTCGCCATCTTCTCATTCTGCCATCATGACTTTCTTGACTACAATGTCTACTAAATATATAATAATACCTTTTCCCACTCCAATGCCTATCCCTTTCATACATCTCTTCTTCCCATTCAGTCAAAGCCTCAAATTGGGTAGGTCTGGGTTTCGGTTCTAATCTCATCATTCTATCTCTTAACTTACGTAGTACTGCCAAACTAAATGAATCATTTTCCGTAAACACTAACACTCCATCATCTTTGGTATACTTTGCCCAATTCTCCAACCAAATACATGTATGATAACCATATTTCGCTACCGTAAAAGATGCAGGCGTTTTTGGTGGAGGAAGTATCTGTCCTTCCCTAGTTACAATTGGCTTATCCTTTTTAAATAGGCCTTTGATTTTCCCAAACCATGATTTTTTCACCTTGATAGGTGGATCGTAGTACATCATTTTTATTTTCAAAAGTTCTTAATCACCTTAGGCTTCGCAAATCCCCTCTCTACGGCTTCTCCGTATTCTGACCAATCCCAGTGTGGCTCACACTAACGCACCAATCCGGAGCGTCTACGTCACTCTGGTAATTTCCACTCCCAGTGCGTCTCACACTAATGCACCAATCCAGAGCGTCTACATCACTCTGGTAATTCTCCACTCCCAGCGCTACTCACACTAACGCACTAACCAGTGAACGCCTCGTCTGTCTATAGCTGACCAATCCCAGCGCGATCTTTCTGACGTCAGCCTCCCTCACTACTCCTGCTTTTGCTGACCCCTCCTTTACAAACATTTTCGGCAAACTTTTCTTACGTTTTCTTTAATCAAAACCTGTTGGTAACAACATAAAACATCTCCATTGCCCGTTTCGCTAAACCAACGAGATAGCTTTTATTCATTTACACAAGAATTCTGTCTTTCCAGTAGGCAGCGCTTACTTTTACCCTACCACAGAATTTTCCGTTACGCCGATAAAGTAGCACTTACTTTTACCTTATCCTTCTATCAAGCAAAAGGAAAACCTGTTTCTCTGGGGATAAAACACATGTGGAGACTTCAATGCTCCTGAGAATTAAGGCCAGAGTTTCACAAGAGAACCTATTACTATTATCATTCATACACATTCATACAGAAATTTCCCTAACATAACACAATTCCGTGTTATCACAATTCTTGAAACCAGACAATGTTCAATTCCATGTGACTTCTCTTGCCACATAAATCCACTCCCTACTTCCCGGAAGTTTCAAATTTCCGACTACACTCAACATAAACAATACTCAACATAAAGTGTTAAACATAAATTGATAATCACCAAACCAATACAATAATAACCATCAATCTGCTACCAAGAAATCTGATGCAGCGCAGAGGGACAAGATTTGCATATTCCCCTTATGTCACAGATTCTTATTCACAACAGCTCATTCATACACTCATTCGTTGGTGGAGCCCATAACACCAACATACTCGTCATTCTATCAAACTCACTCAAATCTGTACCCCGGAGAATAAGGCGCTGGACATGTACCTTATTACCTATCAGGATTAAATTATATTTACAATAGATACAACTCCTATATACATCTTCAGAATCCTGACCTTAACATCAAGGCACTCCACCACTTGGTCGATGGACCAATTAGTTGGACTGGTTGATGGTGAATTAGAACCCGCTAAATCACAATTAAAGCCTAGGAAACATTTGGTATTTTCTGTAATTAATAAAAGAACCACAGACTCATTTCTTATTATTTCAATTGTTATTTATCTAATTAATAAAACTTCTTACGTTTGCATTATTAACTACAGCTCATAATATCAGTTTTAGTTTTACTAAAGAGAGATCAACATTTAGAAAATAATCATTAATTAGGAAAATACATATAATCAGTTACTAAATAGAAGCGATGATGGTCTCAGATCAAATAGAGAGTTAACCGCATTCTCAGGAAAACTCCCCGGTCAGGCTGTCTGACCCACAGCGAAGGATCAAACTGTCAGGTAGAAATATAGGATGCACAGCAAACTCTTCTCTCAAACACCAAATAAACCCAAGGCAAACCAATGGATCAATATCAGCTCAATGCAACCCAACGCCACGAATGATCAACCCAATAGACCACTCCAATGGTGAATTGATGGCTTCTTATACTCTTTTCCCCGCTTACTTCATTCTAACTCAGCAACATTTAGGGGCAGAGAAAATGTTCTGATTGGACAGTTCGGGGTTATCTGTAGGTTATTGAAAGTTTCTTAACGCAAAACCGGTTCTTCATGATGAATTGGCATGGGAAAGCGTAAATGGTTAAGTTTTATTCTAGCTCCCAGGGAGAGCCATGAATGTAGCACTTCAAGGAAAAGAAGTCATCGTTTCACAGGTTCTGTATTGTCCTTTCCGCTGTTCCCACTGTGTCATGTATTTGGCTGGCAGTCAATTCCGATTACTGTTTAAACCCACACTAATACCATTATATATTAGTATTTCCCTAGCTGTGGCAACATTTAAAGCAATAATACTTACCATTTAATGTATTTAAAGCACAGACAATCACAAATCAACATAAATCATGCAATTCTACTATTTCACCAGAATCTAAGATTAGTTTGCGTACCATAGTTAATTAATTAATTATTCTGCCATGCAATTAGCAATTTAGTCCCACGTGTATCTCGTGTTTATGAAAGTGCAAAAGTTGGTTAATAAATTTCACTGCAAACATGTTAATTACATTAATTTTAGACCGATTACGTAATTAATTACATGCAAATTAGAGGAGGTATACAACATGTTGTTTTACCTGCTCCATCATATGCAATATGTGGGGAGAACATCTGGCAGGTTAAAGCCTGTGAAGTAGATACTGCTGATGTGTTTGATGGAAATAGTAGTGACTAAGGACCTGATTTAGAGTTTAGCTCACAAGAAACTCCATCACAAAAGTGACAGAGTACTCATTTCGCCATACCTTTGGTCCACTTGCTGTTTTCTGAGTTGGGTGAACAGTTAGTTTTCTAACGGTGGTGCCTGCATTGACTCTGCCATTAGAAACCTTATTCTAATGGCCTCATGGAGGATAGCCGACGGAGTAAAGACTTCATACGATCCGCCCTACTTAGCGTGGATTGTCTGATTATTATTTTTTTTGTCATTGACCATCAAGAAAACCTTGGCAGCCACAGACAGAAAAAAATAGTGCCCCTCATCACCCGTGAGTAAAGTCCCAAGTTGTAAAGTTCATGGCTTTTACGTTTTTCAGAAACAAACTTCTACTTTGGGAGTTTGTTTCTGAAAAACAAATGTTTGGTGCAGGGCAATCTAAAACAAGTCTGTGATGCTGCAAACTTTCAAAGCCCTCAGAGGTGCAACCATTGCAGCAGCTTCTCTGAAGGCACTGACATGAACACAGGGCCAACATTGATCATGTAGCTTGGTGAGCAGCAGTCTGGCCTTGTTGACATAGAAGTTGACCTCTGATACCCTGATGAATGGTGAGCCACAGTCAAAATCAAGCTCTAAACTGTGATGTCCTCAAAGTAGGAATTGCAATTTCTTTGTGCCTGGCAATGAGGTTGAAGCTGCTTTTTTGAGAGGGGGGATGGTGAATACGAAGGTAGGTAGGTTCAGTTGAAAAATTCATGGAGAGCTGAAGGCCATGCGGACCTGTGCATGATTGCCAATACTGCTACAGTTGTGTGACGTTGTTATGCAGCTTGTGGAGGCTAGGACAACTGTTTTGTCTGTTGCGTGATTGCATCATAGTTCATTGTTAAACAGTGCAGATAGTCTGATTATTAGGAAGGGATATACCATGTCAGCTGGCAACTGCAGAGTGAGAATTGATAAGCATGACGTGTCAGGGTTTTTGCAGGAAGCTTGACTGTGGTGATGAATAGAATACAGCTGAGGTCAGTATGGCTGGGGGGATGTGAATCTGGTCTGGATATTGCATTTACTTGTGTGAGTGAATATGCAGATTGTGAGGGTTATTCTTAGGCTAAAGTTCATGATGGGGACTGCTGGGGGAAATGGGGCACAGTGACTCTGGCCTTTTACCCTTCCAGGTAATTTCATAAATTTACCTTAGCTTCTTCTGCTAGTTGTACTGCATGCCTCGTGAGGATGCCTTAAGTATCCCACACTTGTATGGTGCAGGGAAAGAAAAGGTTTTCTTGACTGGTAGGGGATTTCCTGCATAGGCAGGCAACTATGTGATTAGCGTGCATGTGTTGCTTTGGACAGCACTCTAAACATTATTTATGATTTTATATTGCATGCATTAGATGACGACGCTACAACAGCGCTCCTAATTCAAGGATCAAAAGTAAAATGCATAGTTATGTCTTCCTTTTGTTTTCAGTCCAAATTGTTGACTTTAAGAATATGACAGGAGTGTTGTTTTGCTCCTTAGGTAACAGGCTTACTAGCCTCACAGTGGAACATACCCATGTTTGGATTCGTCAGCCAGACTCCAAAGCTGGACAACACCTTAGTATATGACACATATGTCAAAATGGTGTCCCCCCTAAAGAGGGTTGGGGAAGTCCTGGAAAAAACCCTGCAGTTCTTTGGATGGCGGTATGTTGCGCTCTTTGGTGGAGCTGCAGAGGGATCCACCTGGGACAAAATTGATGAGCTTTGGACAACTGTGGAAAACCAACTAAAGGCAAATTTCACCATCACCGCCAAGCTGAAGTATGAGATGAAAGATCCAGAAGCCCTTCGAGACAACCTTAAACATGTGTCATTAAATGCAAGAAGTGAGTTCAGTAGTTCTCTAATATATTTGATGAATGTACATATATAGAGATGGAATGCTTCTTTTTATAAAACTCTCTCTAGTTTTAAAACAACGTCACTGAAAAACGTACTTTAAGGAACATTATGGTTCTCTCCCCAGATCAGATTCTGGAAATAAAATGCTACTACAAAACTTAAACTAAAAAAATGTTATGTTTAAGATCAAAATCGTGCAATTCCTAAAATCCTCTAATTATGTTAATCAACACTCTCATTAGTGCTCCAAAGTACTGCTCATGGTTTCACTATTGATCTTACCAGTGGCATCATTTCTGCTTTTTACAGGGCATAAGGCAAACATGGGATCACATGTAACAATGCCTTATTTGCAGTGCGTGCTGCCCTTTACCTGTTACATAACGATTGTCCCTGTTTGTTTCTTGCTGAGAAGATATAATTCTGCCATGACCTGCGGTGAGGTACATGCAAAGGCACACCTGTAAAAAGAGCTCACAGGCTGCCAGCCTGTATATTGCACACACTAGGCTTTCCCTTGGCTGTATCCTGTGTACGGAACATACCGGAGGACAGTAAACACTTGCATGGAGCAGCTATAAGGCATGGTCTCTAGTCATACCATTTGCTGGTTACCTACAGAGCCAGACCTGTGTCATTGATAACATTATCGGTAATGTCACCGGTGCTATTACATGTGACACCATGAGCAGTGCATTAGGAGTGTGTTATAAGTGCTAGCTACAATAACTGGCTAATTTCAGTGACTTTGTGGTTTTGGAGCACCCCATGATGCCCAATCAGCTGAATGATTTCAGAGTATGTGTCGTTTTTAAGTAGGGTAGAGTGTGATCGTAGAAGAGAACAATTAGGTCTTTTTGCCCATTTTCCTTCAATGCATTTCCTTGTTTAGCCTTCTGGCTCCAGTACACATAGGGCATCGCCTGTGGTCCTGCCTAGCTGACCTTGGCCTCTGCTCATCTCCTTTGAGCTGTCAGGATCTTCGCTCCAGTTCTCCTGCGTGTGCTTCTTCCTTGCATTCCATTCCTCAACTTCTGCTTCTGTACAAGCCTAGGATGTTCCTTTATTACCAGTTTCTGCTTCACTATCATGTTACAGTGCAAACACAGGAGGACAGATGGGAGAGGAGATGGCGCAGAGGGCATAGCAGGTTTTGTGGCTCATTGCCCAGGCATGGTGTTTGGTGGCAAGACTTGAGCAGTAATTAACCACCTCCAGTGAACATTGTGAGTTTTTGCTTGATCAAGGGCAGCAACATCATTGATGCTACTGTGGTTAACTATGCGTAATCTGCGCTCTGCTCACTTGCATCTTCTGTCTACTCCCTCCTTCAAACTGAAGCGCATGGGTGGTGCCAGGTTTGCCGTACTAGCGCCTAGATACTGGAACTCCCTGCCTTTTGAAATTAGATCTTGCACAGGCCTACTGAACTTAAGGAAGCTCCTCAAGACATGGCTGTTTAAACAAGCATACGAGTAAGTCTCTGGGTTTCGACATCCCTCAGAGTAGAGCCTTGAAACCAATCCGGTGTATGTGCGCTTTACAAGAACCGTTTAACATAACATAACTACTGCAGTACTCATGGCTGGCCTTCAAATCTATTCACTTGGCATGAAAAACCTCTCAAGAACTCTAAAAATTCAAACAAGCCAGTCAGAAACCATCTGCCAGGGGACTCTATTCCCCAAGGAGCCCTGCGGTCAGAGCACCGCCAACGTTATGCAAGTGCGCCAGGAGGCACTTATCCTTGGCTTGCGGGTCCTGTGTTGCGGGATGCATGCAGACACACCCCGGAAGAGGCTCGGCTGGGCCACGCCCCTAACTTCTTGGACCTGAGGACATCCTAAGGTACTGTGTACTACAGTTTGTGTCATATATCGCACCCACAGAGGCATCTGTTTTTTTCTGTGTGTGCTTGTGTGTGCCTAGGCACTGGGTTGTACCTCTTGGGGGGGGGGGGGAGGGGGCGCTCTATGGAATCCCTTTCTGTATGGGTAAGATCTCATAGTTGTGACTCCTTTCTAACCACCATTCCCGCCACTCATTATCGTCAAAATCCACGATGGAGAAACATATTGGCCAACCACCTGCTCGCCACGCCATCACCTTGGACAGCATGTTGGAGAGGGTGGCAAGCATCGTGCCTTCAGAAATAGAACTAACAGAGCACAGACTATCCCTGGGGAATGAGGCAACACATACCGATCTCGCATTTAGAGCGACACCTGGGAGGACACCTGCTGACCCAGCATGTACTATCACACCCTGCAATCATGTGCACCAGACAGCTGGTTTTAATAACACCCTGCTTCCCAGTGGAGGCACCCTTGGCGCTCAAGGGCCTGCCTTGTCAAGTTGCGGGTACCCCAAATGCAGTAGCCGCGGTTGCTGTGACCAACAAACGCAAAAGGATATGCGGAAAGCCGGTTTGAAACAGCCCCCACGCTCAAGCTCCTCCCGCAGCTGCCTTTAATTGTGGATGAAATCTTCATCATCATCTGGCGTTAGTTTTCAAGGCCCGTGCCAAGTAGGAACTCTAGCCACCACATTTGCACCAAAACGGAAGCGGGATCAAGCCCACCAGATCTTGGGGACATTTTTATTATTTCTGTCTGCTCGCGGATCATTGACATAATAGACATGAAATTTACATTTTTGCAGTAACCAATGATGTCCCTAGAGTTAATGGCAATATACTTCCCGCCAGATTATATGTTGATGATAAAGTTTTAATGGGCCGCACACTTAATGCTCTACGCCTTTTAGTACGGGGTTTTGTCGATTTGATGGCCACTTTAGAGCTATGTATAAATTTTAAAAAATCTTTTATAATGGCTTGTGGACAGAGGAAGCGCCTTTTAAACTCTATTTCCGTGGGCAACCAAAGTTTACAATGCACTAGCACTTTTCCCTTTCTGGGGCTGGTTTTTGCTGCTAATGGTTTCTGGTCTGACCACATGGCATATTGTAGGAACATGTTCTCCAAAGCTATTAACTCTGTTCTTAGCCTACCACAACCTAGGATGATGGGAGCTGTCTTAGCTATTTAATTTTTTTTCAACCTCCAGTGCATCCCCATGCCAACCTATGGCACGAAGGTCTGGGGTTTCTCAAGGAGCTGCAGCATCCAGCGTGAAGAAAATAGGTTCTGCCGGAAACTTTTAGATACCCCCATCGCCACATCCCAATACGCTTGCCATAGCGATTTGAATTTACACTACATCGAAGATTACATACAGGCACGCCCAGCCCTATTCTGGATAGCCATTTGGAAAAACCCAGTGGTGACCCTTACACGAGAGATTATAGGAGATTGCCTTAAATGTGAAAAGGGAATGGACAGTCCGTGTCTAGCAGAGGTGTGTTGAAGTCTAAGCAGGGTTACTACGAACACTTTTTTGCAAGCCCAAATGAGACAGATACTGTTAGCAAAAAAGAAGTTCGAACAGCACTCTATACGCATCACAGAAGGCAAGACTAGACAGGGAGTCCAAGAAACCAACTTCAGTTGCTTTTATGTCAATCGAGAATACTTCTTACCAGTTGGCTAGCTACCTTACAAAACCTATTGGTCTGTGGGAGAGGGGACTACTCTTTCGCTTAAGAGTGAGCCCTGTGAAGTTTTTACTTTGTTTTCTCCTCGGTTTTTATGCTAATCTTGATCTTTTGCCTTGCCCGTGTGATGGCCACAGAGGGCAAGCTATTTTACACTTTTTATTCTTTTGTAAGTTTTATATAAAGTATGCTAGATGGTTTTTAATACCTTTTTAAAAAACAAAAATCACCTGTTCATCTTGAAATTGCTTATAGATCTATTCTACTCCTGGAAGATGAATAATTGGTCTTCCGAATAGGCGCTTTTTTGAAAACTGCTATGCGAGCCCACAATACGATGTACACCTTATGAATAATGTTTTAATGTATTCGATTTTATATCTGATATTACGATGCAATTGTGTATTTTGTATGCTGAGATCTGATTTGCCCTTTCACGGATATGTTTTTATCCATAATAAAGTAAAATTGAAATTGAATCAGTGTAACATGTGCACAGGCCATGCTGGTGGTGCTGTTACCACTGTGGCAACATTTCGACCAGGGAAAGAATTGGTCGATGTGCCAAGGCCTGCAAATCCAAATCACATTAATGACATATTTGTCACTATTAGTAGATGACGAGCATTTCAAATTACCTTCCTTGTTGTTGGTAGAATTAAAGCATGCCAGGTATGCTTACCCAGTCTTGAATCGTGGCAAATCATGTTGCTCTCCCAACATATAGGGTCTACCTAAAAAACGGGAATAAATAATGGAAAGTAAGTTAAAGCTCAAAAATAAATCCCAGCTTTGCCCTCGGTTCAACATCAAAGTTATTGAACCATCATAATAACAACATTGGTTATGTGAACAAACAGCTGAATTCACATGGGGACTGCAATAAAATCGCTTTATAATTGCAAACGACGTTCTTTCAAAATTGAGAGTTTCCCCCGATTAAGATTCTTCAATATGGTGCTCAGCAGAGTGCATTCTCTGGACAAGGTGTTTGACCAGAGAACATACGCTATTTAATGTGTTATGCATCATTCACACAGGCTCCTGGAGCATCAACTCAATTCACCTTGAAAACATGTCTAATCATTAAGGGGCATATGTATCAAAGGATACATTTGCGATTCTCAAATAGCGATTTTTGGAGAATCACTATTTGAGAATCGCAAAACTCTATGTATATAGGATTTGCAAATAATTTTGCAAATCCAAATATTCCTTAATTCCGAATCGAAAATTGCGATTCGCAATTAAGGAATACCTCACCATTCATTCCTATGGGCCTAGAGGCCCATAGGAATGAATGGGAAGACATTCTCAATTTGCGATTCTCAATTAGAGAATCACAAATTGTGAATGCAATTTCAAGGGTACCAGGGTGTCAAAAGGACTCCCTGTTGCACCCCTGAAATGTGCATGTGTGCACATGTGGCACACATACATGCCCTATGTGCGCCACATGGCACTTTGGAAAATGCAAAAAATGTATCTTTCAAAGAAATCGCAAATTACCACCAACTTGAAGTTGGTGGTAATTTGCGATTTCTTAAGGAGAAATCGCAGAACTTGGGTGCTGTTTACATTGCATTTAAGGAATCACAATTTGCGATTCCTTAAATGCTTTCGCAAAATAAGGAATCGCAAATTTTGCGATTGCCTATTTTGCGAGGGCCTTCTGGGATGATACATCCTAAAAGGCTTTTTCCCATTCGCAAACGGGTCGATTCTGAGAATCGGCCCGTTTGCGAACGGGAAATGGGCTTCATACGTATGCTCCTAAGTGCCTTCCAAGAAGGTAAGATCAAAGAGCTCCATGTGAATATTCATTGGCAAGTTGATAATCCAATTACCATCCAATCACCCAAAGCAGACCTCCATTATTCACATATGGTACAACTTTTGACACAACCATGAGTTTCAAGTTGCTCTATTGAAATCTGTAGTGAGCAAATAAAAAAACATCACTTGTAAAGTGGTGCATATTTGGGAACTTCGCCTCGCTAAAGCTAGGTTAATTTCTTTGACCTTCACCAGCCTTTTCCAAAGGCTTCATTTATCCCGCATGCAGCGGACACCTTTCCCTCTGAAATGGTGGCGATGGCAGCAAGGTTTTTTTTTTAACTAGGATGGCATATACTTTCTTGAAAGTCCAAGAAAGATTTCGTAGACACACCGTATTTATAGAAGCATTTGGGGGACTCTTAGAGTGGAACTAGGCGGGTGAAGTGTCATCAGTGCTTAATTTGAGCCAGTGGTTGCTGGTGGGGACCACCAGCACTTCTTCTTTTGGTACAGCACTTATTTTTCTCATCAAACATTTCCCGAGAGCAAGAGAGGGGAAATACACTGAAAGGATAAAGAACAAGGAAGAAAAAGACAAAAGATCCGTTACCAAGGGAGAAAGCAAATGCAACAGTGAGCAAATGGGTCAGGGAGTGTATGTCGGTGGTTTAAAGAGGCCTGAGGTGTATTCACAACTACAGATCCTTGGTATTGGACAGCTTACCATTTATAACGCTACCCGCGGTTGTCTGAGTTTCGCTTTCGGCATCGGCACTTGTTATTTTACAAATAACGCACTGATAGTCATTACTGGGTGTCACGAGTACTATGCGTACAAAATTACGCAGGAATGTCTACCACAAGGATAAACAGGAGGTACCATGCAAAGATGTTAAAGCACGAAAACAAATTAAAGGGTGCCATGAACTGTCAATAACACAGAGATTTGAGTACTGATCTGTAGAAGCCTTATTAAACAATTATGGATTCATATATGAATAACAGAGATCTGCTTTGAGTGGTAATTTGGGAGGTCATCGGGTTACACTTTGGACTTCTTCAGGACGGGGAGGATCTGTCCTGTTTATCAGTGGGTGCTAACTTAAATGGCAGGCAGCTATGAAGACACATCTGCCTGGTGATATGGTAGAGAACTGTGGAGCACTGGGGGGGGGACAAGATAAGCTTTGACAAGATCTGTCAGAAGGGCCTTGCCTTTGTTCAGTCTGAATAGAATTATCTACACCACAGTATACAGGACTGATTCACAGAATTGACATGCTTCTCAGTAGGCATAGTTACCATTGAGTTCAATTCACTATTCGCTTCATGTGACGTCTGGGGGGTAGTTATACAAAGTTGTCACAGAATAAAAGCCTTGAAGCAAGGTATTGTCTAGAGTCGACGTACTACTTGTCTGAACTCTTCTTTTTTTAGGTGATGTCCTTTAAAATCACGTTTAGTGTTATAATGATTTACCAATGTGTCAGATGTGGATATGCCATTGATTATGAATCCTTCCAGGATGTTGCACTCCTTATGTAGACTGTAGTTAAAGATGACTGTTAGAAGCGGGATTCCCTAGTTGGCTGAGGTAGGTACCTTAGGCCAAGTAGGGACCCTCGCTTCCATGTCAGGGAAAGGAAGGAGACCTTCTCAGATAGCCCCGCTCACCCCCTCGGTAGCTTGGCACGAACAGCCAGGCTTATCTTCAAGGCAAATGTGTAAAGTATTTGCAACCACACTCTCAGTGACCCAATGATGACACCACAAAAGGACTCCACATGAGTGTCATAGAAAAACAAGTATAAGTTTATATAAAAAGATATACGATGAGACCACACGATATAAATCCAACATATGCGTATTTGTAATATTTCACCTGCCCGGTTATTAGGCCAGCCAGCCCTTGTAGGTTCTGGCGATATTAATGAGCAATTCTAGATGATCCAATGCAGTCCTAATGCAGTGCTATGCATTTCGTTATACAAGAACCATGCACTTCGCAATGTTAAAATAATGTAGTTTGTTATGCAACAACCAAGCAGTTCGTAATGCCAAAATAATGCAATGTGTAACGCAACAATCAGGCAGTTCGTTATGCAAACTAATGCAATGCAAATGCAACAATCAGGTAGTTTGTAATGCAGAAATAATGCAATGCGTAATACAACAATCAGGTAGTTGGCAAGTACGGGCCGCGATACGAGCTGAAGCAGAGGCTCGCGCTGCTTGAATGGGAGAGGCCGAGAGCGTCTCTCTCCGAGCCTGCACCCCGCCCAGGCGGCGACACACGTTATCTGGGGGGTGCGACCTCGCTCTCCTCTCCGGCTCTCACGAGTTGGGTCTCTGACGTGACTTTGTGGATTCCGGGCAGTGGCGATAACGAAGATCTCAGGCTGCCACAGGGTACACGCACACTGCGTCGCTGAGACTTCCTTGAGCTTCGGGTGTGCATGATAACAGGGCAATCCTCACGAAGGTCTCAGGCTGCAAGAAGCACATGCACACAGCGTCGCTGAGACTCACTTGAGTTATGGGTGCAAACGATCACAGGGCAATCCTCACGAAGGTCTCAGGCTGCATGAAGCACATGCACACAGCGTCGCTGAGACTCACTTGGACTCTTGGTGCCCACGATCACAGGGCAATTCTTGCTAGGGTGTCAGGCTGCAAAAACACACGCACACAGCGTTGCTGAGACACACTTAAACTTCAGGTGTGCAAGGTCACAAGGCAATCCTCACGAAGGTCTCAGGCTGCACAAAGCACACGCACACAGCGTTGCTGAGACTCACTTGGACTCCAGGTGCACACGATCACAGGACAATCCTCACGAAGGGCTCAGGCTGAAAAAAGCACACGCACACAGCGTAGCTGAGACTCGCTTGGTCTCCAGGTGCCCACAATCACAGGGCACTTCTTACGAAGGTCTCAGGCTGCACAAAGCACACGCACACAGTGTCGCTGAGACACTTCTGGAAACTTTTGTGTTCCTGAGTTTCCACAACAGGGAGCCAGCTCTCCTCGGGCCCTTGGGGTTAAGTTACTTCAGGACACAGCACAGCAAAGTCCTTTCAAGCAGGGGCAGGGGCGTAACACAGGCCCCCTCATCCCCAGCGGTGCGGGGGAGGCCCCCAAGCTCCAGGGGCCCCCTCAGCACTATGCTCCAGCCCGGGATGCTCCTGATTGAGCTCCGAGGGGGCCCCTCCACATACCTTGCAGGGGGGGCCCCTCAAGTTTCATTACGCCACTGAGCAGGGGGACACAGCACACAGCAAAGTCCCTTCAGCCTCTCCTTGGTTAAAGCAGCAAACTGCAGGCCAGCCCCAGAACACACAGCAAGGGTCAGTCCTTTACTTCAGTCTATTCAGCTGTTTCTTCCTTGGCAGAGGTTCCTCTCGACCACAAAGTAGTTACAATCCTTTACAGTCTTGAACAGTTACATTCCAAAGTCCAGGGGTTTCAGCTCTCATAGTTATGCCCCTAAATGTCTTTGAAGTCTTTGGATTCAGGGGGGCACTGACCACTGTCTAAACCAGTTCTCGGTGTCTCCCTGCCAGTGACACCTTATTCCTTTGATAGTGGGGGTCTGGATCCTTAATCACTCAGCAGGGGATGGAGCCATTGTTTTATAGCAGCAGCCCAGGCTTCTTCCCCCGACAGGGGCTACTCTTCCCCCTACACTCCAGATGCAGGTCAGTCTGTTGCTGTCTCACCTCCTCCCCTGCGTCAAGACATTCCCCAGATCCTATCACTTTCAGATCTAGACAGTCAATCTACAACCAGGCAGAGACACTCAGTAATGTTAGAGCACAAAAACCCAGCCACTTCTAAAAGAGTAGATTCTAAACACACAATGCAAAACCACCTTCACAAAAAGATGTGTTATCGAAATGTGAGTTCAGGCACACTAAACTTCATCTCTCCATCTTAAGCCTTTGGGAAGATAGGCTGGAAACGTATTACACAGCCTCCCCATTCTGTCCTATGGGCAAGTTGGCCTTTCAACAGTGAAACACTAAATGGAGAGTATTTCACTGTCAGGACATGGTACACACCTCAGTACATGTCCTACCTTTCACATACACTGCACCCTGCCCAGGGGGTACCTTGAACCTACCATAGGGATGTCTGATGTGCATAGAAAGGGAAGGGTAAAGCCTGGCAAGTGGGTACACTTGCAGGACAACATGGCAGTTTAACAAACTGTGCGCAGGCCATGCAGTGGCAGGCCTGAGTTCTCTCTTTCAGGCTACTTGTGTGGGTGGCACAATTAGTGCTGCAGGCCTACTAGTAGCATTTGCATTATCAGCCCTGGAACACCTAGTGCACTTTACTATTAAGGCAAACATACCAATCATGGACAACCAATTACCATTACACTTTACACAGGGATCACTTGCACTTTGACACTGATCAGCAGTGGCAGAGTGCCCAAAGCATCTAAGTTTGCAACACCATGTCAGAAAAAAGGTCTAGGGGGAAAGCAAAAAGTTTAGGGAACTTTAGCCAAAAAGGGCCAAGTCCAACAATTACCATACCCATCATGATACCAGTCAAACTCTGTTTTTCATTCTGTAGTTTTGCCCAGGCTAATTCTCATGCCACACCTTTGTCTATAGGTGATTTGGAACATATGATATTATTGATTCTATTCGTCTCTGCTCTCTGAACAATTGTAAAGCGCTCTGATACCCACAAGGGTCATGTCCGCACTATACAAAACTTTCAAAATAAATAAACATTTCAAATGGGTGACTGCCGGACATCTGCAAACAAAATCCAACTTCTTTTATGGTTACCCCTATTCTTCTTGACTTGTCCAGTCATTCAAGCATTCGTAGTTTTGGAAAATAAATTCACTCTTAGTTGGTGTAAGAGAACGTTCAAAGTTTCAATTTTATTGGCTGTAGACACATTCTGGGTTAAAGAACACTGGTACATAAAGCATAAGGAAATACAGTCAAATTATAATCCAATGGATGAAGAGCAGTCGCCTGAAACTGAACTCGGACAAGATGGAGGTCCTCATCCTCGGCTCCACCCCTTCCTTCTGGGACGACTCATGGTGGCCAGCCTCGCTGGGAACTGCGCTGACACCCTCCGACCACGCACACAACCTGGGGTTCATCCTGGACCCTTCCCTCTCAATGACCCAACAAGTCAACTCCGTCTCCTCCTCCTGCTTCAACACCCTCCGCATGCTTCGCAATATCTACAGATGGATCCCCACTGAAACCAGAAGGACGGTCACCCAGGCCCCCGTCACCAGCAGGCTGGACTACGGCAATGCCCTCTACACAGGAACCATGGCCAAACTCCAGAAGAGACTCCAACATATACAAAACGCCTCTGCATGCCTCATCCTCGACATCCCCCGCCACAGCCACATCACCGCCCACCTGAAGGACCTGCACTGGCTTCCCTTCAACAAGAGGATCACCTTCAAGCTCCTCACCCACGCTCACAAAGCACACCACAACGCCGGACCAGCATACCTCAACAACC